>NW_005843450.1:20074-27983 GCF_000455745.1 Alligator sinensis
AGCCATGAGGGCTTCTCTCATGGCTCCTCCAGCTGTGCTCGCCATGGGCTGTACCAAGCAGACTCAGGTGCTGGTACTGGCCCCAGCCAGCAGTGGCAGCATGCTGTCATCCTGCACACAGATCCAGGGACCCGTGTCTCCCGGGAGGGCTGCGAGACTGTACTGGACTCCTCCCAGGGGCACGGGTCTCTGATCATCTCACAGCTGCTGGCCAGTGATGCCAGTAGTAGTTTTGCTTTGAACAGTTTGAGGTGCAGTTTCACAAAAACCTCTACACCTATCTCCTTGAAACTTGGAGGTGCTACCATACCTGAAATTTTCATCCAAAATCAGGAAAGAAATGTCAAAGTTACAGGCAGTTTCATGATTCCTCATTATAGCCTATGTCCAAAACGTCAAAACAGCGTCAAAACAGGGAAACAGTTTCGACGAAATGAAATACAGCAGTGCTTCAAAACAAAACTCAAAATGAAACACTGTCCCATCAAAATGGTAAAATGGAAGTCAAAATGAATTGGTGCTGTTTCAAACAGCCCTTACAGACAATTAAGGAACCAGGAATAAGGAACTGGGACTAACCAACTAACTTCAGACAGACCCTTCCTGCCCTTTGCTCCTGCCCTGGCCCTGGGCTAAGCTGTCCCAGCCCATCCCTGAGGCTGGTGGGAGCAGGAGCGGGCAGCAGGGCTGGGTGAAGCCTCCACAGGGGCTGAGAAAGCCCTGATGTGCCTGTGCTCCCCTCTAACTCCCACCACCCCCTCAGCCTGGGCCGGGCAGGCTCCTGTGGGTGCAGCACAGGGACAGGAGTGGGGTCTGCCTGGGGGCACAGGCAAACTCGGGTGGTGCAAGATTGAACTCAGGGCCAGTTCTGCCTAGGCCAGATCAGTTCCCTGCCAGTGAGCTGGCCACACACAGGGTTGCTCCACTGCATCTGGGGAAGCCCTGGGCCCTGATGTCTGTGCCAAGTCCCACAGACCCATGTCCCTTGGGCTGTCTCATCTCCCTTGAAGGGACTGGGAGCTGCAGGGGGGCCAGGTCCTTCAGGATGGAATCAGACCTGGATGAGAACCACTCCAGAGTGCTTGGGGCTGCTCCAGCCCAGACCTCACAGACAGCCCAGCACTGTCCTGTGGGGGACACCTGGGACTCCTTCATCCTCACCATCTGCCTCCAGCCTGGGTTCATTGGCTTTCATGCTCATGTCAGCCTATGGCACTGGGGCTGGTTAGAGACCAAGCCAATGTGTTTGGCCCAAGCTGGGGAACCTGGTTCCAGCCTCAGTGCCCTGGACCTGAGGGTCTTGCCAGGACCTGGGAAGCTGTGGGCATCTGGCTGCCCAGCTTGGGGCAGGGACCATCCTTCCTCCCTCCTCTGAAAGGGCAACTCAGGCTTCACCCTGGAAAAGTGTCCTAGGACACACTTGACCCAGCGGCAGTCTGCTTGGCTGCCCCCAATGGCCCACACAGACACCGGAGCCATGGAGTCTTTCCCCTTCTCTTGGCTAAGACCCATGCCCATGTTCTGCTCATGGCAAGCCCAGGGCGGGAAGAGCAGGACAGGAGCTGCTTCAAGACAGCCCAAGCCCTGCTTTTGCCATTTCCTCAGGCACTGGACACAGCAGGGAACTGCTCTAGGAACAAGGGGGCATTTCTGCAGAGTGGGGCTGGACATGAGACCAAGGCTGTGAAAGTGAGGGGAGGCAAAAACAGGCTCATCCGTGATTTGAACCCAGACCTTCTCGCACTCTAAGCGAGTGCTGGCTGCAAAGGACCAACTCTCAGGATCATCATCAATTCTAGTTTATTGGATGGGATGTGAAGTTACCAATAAAATCATAAATGCACACTTTGAGTTATGAGTGGTGCTGGTCACCTTAGAGCACACACACATGTGCACACACTCATTGAAACCCATAATATATATAGCTTCTTTGGTGATTGTGAGAGCACTGGTGTTAGTATATCTACCTATCCGAGGCCCTGGAGTCTGCTGTTGATGATCTGCTTCCTTCAAGGTGATGTCTTCTCCACAAGCGGGTTGTCTGCTTGTTCTTCTCTCTCTGTAGGTCAGGTGCTGGATGAGACGGCACCACTGACGGTCGTGCTTCACTGCCTTTTATCCCTTTCTGGCACACTTGTGAGATCCCTCAGCATCATCTTGGCTGCCCAATCCAGAGGTCGTTGTCCCACATGGGTTTTGAGTAGTACATGACAGCTGTTAGTCACAGGGGTCTCTACCTGCTGGTACCTGAAATTTCGGGAGTCCACCCTTGACTTATTGACTTAATGGCTGTATTGTCATGGGTTACAGGAGTAATCAACAGGGTAGGTGCTCAGTTCCAGGAATCGGTTCCTTGGCTTGATTAGCCTAAAATGGCTTGTACAGTAGAGTTTTGTAATGGTAAGTTCCTTTGGCTAGGCTGTTGTAATTTAATTACCTACTGATCACCATAAACTCACATTCACTCAAGGGACCATCCAATATAGCAGATTTTATTGCTTTACAATTCCAATTTCAATGCAGTTTTTAACAATGGTCCAGGGTGTAACTTCATTCTATAAGGAGTACATTCCTTAAGAGTTTAAAAGTATAAAATGTAAAATACAAAATGCCATGGTAAAGATGAGACAGATTAAATCTAAAAATGCACTGTGAGAAATATATAAAAATGCAATGTGAGATAGTAAGGATCAAAGGCTACTAGGGATAGTAAGTGAGTTAAGTTAGCACCAGGATATATTTACAGACTTTGAAGTGGATATTTTCGTTCTTTTGTTTTCTTTAGTGACACTGAGCTTAATTGATACGTAGATGTAGTTTCTAGGTTTCTCCTACAGAAAGCCACTTCAGCTTTCTGGCTTGCTCTGAGCCTTGCCACATCCATGCAATGAGTGACCTAGGTCTATGACAATACTTAGAAGGAAAAAAAATGGGAGGGGAGGTGAAGGCAAAAAGGGGCTTCTGTTATATCAAAGTCCAGAAGGGAAACGTACAAAGGGGGCTTTCTGCTACACGAGAATCATACCCCGAGAACAATGCGCCAGCTGTGCCCAGGTACTTCCTAGGTGTTCTCCCAGAAGCAACTGCCGGCAGGGCTGGGACCCTTTAGCTCTGTGCTTTCTGTGCAACCTAACTATGGGTGGTTGAGCCCAATTCACTCGAGTAGGTCGGGGACAAAAGGGTTTGGGCCTTTCCTCCTTCTTCTGTCTCTCCCTCCGTCGACAGAAACACACCGGGGAGGCAGTGAGATAAGAAAATCGCTTTACTCACTATTTCAGGCAACAATCTCGTACAGCTGTATCAGGAATCTAGTTTGCCGATTCCTCAGGAGCTCTTGAGCATATGGTATACCAAATCGTGATGGGGCTGTCCAGGTTTTTGCGGACGCAGGACCTCCGGTGAGGGTGATCAGTCCTCTCCGATATTACGCGGGTCCCCCCCGTTGTTTTGGCGCGCTCCCCTTTTAACCGGGCAGCGTCTGCCCGCCCCCTGCAATCAGCCCGAGCGGGAACGCTGCTAACCGCGCCCATCACTCCTCCTCCCCATGCTATGAGCACGGCTTGCTCTCACCTTGGTGTTTGGTCATATCTTTCTCATTTCTTTACCACAGTTTCCAGCCCTGCCTGGAGCTCCACTAAGCACTCATGGGCCAAGCCCCATCCCCTGTCAGCGGGTAGGGCAGGGCCTGTTTCTCGCCTAGCTTCCCCCATCCCTGTGGGACCCCCCAGGACCTGGCGCTGCCCCCCAAAGAGGAAACAATTGCAAACCAGGGGGATGTAGCCTGGCAGCCACACGTGATGCAGCCTTGACAGGTGTGCAAACAGCCTGCCCTGACTCAAGGGTCAGCCAGGGCCAGGGAGCACTGCCTGGGTCTGGGGAGAAGCATTTGGCTCAGGGCTTGGCCAGAACCTCTAACTCCCAGACTGAGAATGATCCCCTGGACCAGGGAGCGAGGCAGGAGAAGCAGCCTCCAGCCCAGGGAAAGGCTTTGTTCCCTGCCTGGTGTGGTGGCCCCGTGAAGGTAGAGGGTCTTGGCTAGTGCCCGGCAGAGGCATCCCAAGCTGTGTAGGGCCAGGCCATGGGGACCTGCAGCCGGGTGCTCCTGCCTGCCCTGGTGGGGTTTGGAGCTCCCAGGGTCAGGGGTGCTGCAATGCACCTGGCTGTGCTGGGCCTAGGCTTCCTGTCCTTTGTATGTGTTTCCACACCCCAGTCATCACCAAAAGCATTTTTGGGCATGCCTGGAGGTGTCCAGACAGGTCCAGGGCTCTGCTGGCTCCTGCCTCCAGCACTGAAGGCCCAGGCATCCACCCGTCCCGCAACACTCGCCATCTGTCCCGCGAGGCACCATGGATTCCTGCTTCCCCATGTTGCAGGAAGGGGCTGAGACAAGGGGCCAAGGTCCGGCATGAAGCCAGAGCTGCTCCTGCCACACACCCAACAGGCCTGTGGAAGCTGGGCCAGGTCCAGCCCTGCCCATCAACCTGTGGAGAGCAGAGGGGGCTGGCAGGCAGGGTCAGAGTCCTGCTCCCCTTCCCCTCAGTGGGCAGCACCTGGTGCAGGGGCAGAAAGGGGCTGAAGCTGCAGATCAACCTGGGGAGAGCAGGGGGGGCTAGCAGGCAGGGTGCAGCCCAGAGTCCTGCTCCCCTTCCCCTCAGTGGGCAGCACCTGGTGCAGGGGCAGAAAGGGGCTGAAGCTGCAGTCATTGTGTCCACAGGCAGGCCTGGGCAGGAGGGAGACTGGAGCAGGTGAGTGTCAGCACTGTTATCTTTATTCTGGCAGGCCAGGGGCTGCACAGTGTTGGGCCACGTGGACAGAGCGAAAGACAGCCCCCAGCCCTGGGCTCTCCACCCAGCCCCACTGCACAGACCCCACATAGAGGAAGGATGGCAGGAGTAGCCACCCTCAACAGAGGCCTGGGAACAAGGCATCAACAACCCAATCCTTGACCCCAGGACTGATCCCCCAGCCTAGCCCAGCTGGTGCAAGAGACAAAATGCTGACAATGCTGCCCCTGTCCTCAGCCACCTCCTCACTGGCTTCAGGATCTGGCAGGCTCAGCATGACCTAGAAAACAAGAATGAGCTTTGACATGCTGTCCAGGCCCTTGGGTCCTTTCACCTGGTAGATCCAGAGACTCTGGGCTTCCCTGTGAGCAGGGCAGGGCCATAGGCTGCACACAACTGCTGGGACGTGGGGGTACAGGTGCCAGGCTGAAGCCTTTCCTTGGGACATGTGGCTTCCAGCTGGAAGATGGGATCAGAGCTGGGGGAATTGGTCTGGGGTTCGGATCATCCCCTGACACGTGTTGCTGCTTGTGACTCTGGGCCATGATGAGAGCCTATCTTCCCCTCGCCCTTCAGTCTGAGAGTGCTCCTTGCCTCCTCTGCCCACCTGCGGTGACTGGAGGAGGCATACCCATGACTTGCTGTAGCCCCCAGGGCATCACCACCCTGGCCTTGCCCTGCACTCCCATCCCACACACTCCCACCTTAGAGCCACAGTTGTCCACCAGACCTAGACTTGGCTTCCCAGCTGGGGGGCGGGGTGTGGATCCTGTGGTGGTATGAGCTCTCCAGGGGCCTGGGTTCATTTTCTCCTGCTCTCTGTCACAGCCAGGTCATCGCCAGCTGCCTGGGGGAGAACTAGGATAGCAGATGCCACAGTGTCACCATGGCCTGTGGCCGGGAGACCTCCCTCAGGTCTGGAAGGCGTGGATGACAGGCTGCAACAGGTAGCACCCCCTGTCCTCAATCACCAGACACATGCCCACCCACTCCCTTGGCCAGCTTGAACCCAGTTCCTGGAAACCTCTGCTGTGGGCTCCCCTCACCCCACTGGAGCAGCATCAGGCACCTCCTGTCCCAGACAGCCTCCGGGACTGCCTGGTGTGAGGCGTCAGGTGATGCCATGGAGTCACAGGCCCTCTGGGCCGGGCGACAGGTGGGTCTAGGCTGAAGCCTTTCCTTGGGACATGTGGCTTCCAGCTGGAAGATGGGATCAGAGCTGGGGGAATTGGTCTGGGGTTCAGATCATCCCCTGACACATGCGTTGCTGCTTGTGACTCTGGGCCATGATGAGAGCCTATCTTCCCCTCGCCCTTCAGTCTGAGAGTGCTCCTTGCCTCCTCTGCCCACCTGCGGTGACTGGAGGAGGCATACCCATGACTTGCTGTAGCCCCCAGGGCATCACCACCCTGGCCTTGCCCTGCACTCCCATCCCACACACTCCCACCTTAGAGCCACAGTTGTCCACCGGACCTAGACTTGGCTTCCCAGCTGGGGGGCGGGGTGTGGATCCTGTGGTGGTATGAGCTCTCCAGGGGCCTGGGTTCATTTTCTCCTGCTCTCTGTCACAGCCAGGTCATCGCCAGCTGCCTGGGGGAGAACTAGGATAGCAGATGCCACAGTGTCACCATGGCCTGTGGCCGGGAGACCTCCCTCAGGTCTGGAAGGCGTGGATGACAGGCTGCAACAGGTAGCACCCCCTGTCCTCAATCACCAGACACATGCCCACCCACTCCCTTGGCCAGCTTGAACCCAGTTCCTGGAAACCTCTGCTGTGGGCTCCCCTCACCCCACTGGAGCAGCATCAGGCACCTCCTGTCCCAGACAGCCTCCGGGACTGCCTGGTGTGAGGCGTCAGGTGATGCCATGGAGTCACAGGCCCTCTGGGCCGGGCGACAGGTGGGTCTGGTCCCCTATGGACCCACCATGACCAGAACCAGAGTGGGGCCCATGACAAGGCCCCTTATCCCAGAATGCCTGTTGGGTCTGTCCCATCCCCCACCGCTTACCGATGCTCCTCTCGATGGGGGTCTCCAGGGTGAGATGTTGCACACAGCAGATGTACTGTGCCCCTGGTCCCTGGATGTCCAGCAGGTGAGTCTCGTCTCCTGCTGGAAGCTCTTCCCATCCTGTGCTAGGACGGCCGTGCCGGGCTCCACCCTCCACTCAGTCCAGTCTGGCTGGATCACATCAGTGGCATCTCCCTTGTGCATTTGCAGCCAGGTCACGCTCAGCTCCCCCGGGAAATGCCCCACAATGCAACAGCTCAGGGCGACTCCCTTCCCTGTGGCCATGGACTTGGGCCGGGAGATTTTGGACACGTCCGGGGGCCGCAGGAGACCTGGGGAAGGGAACAGGCAGAGGCAGGGACAGGCCCCGTCAGGGGAGCCGCGGCCTGGCAGGGGCTGCTCCCCGGCCCCTCACACACCACACAGACCCCACACCCCTGCAGCGGGGCTGGGACCCCAGGACACGGCCCCTCCTCACCCGCGGCCCTCAGGCTGAGCTCTCTCTCGCTCGGGGGCTCTCCGGGGCCGTGCTGGACGCACACTCGCACTCGCAGCTCCGGCCGGGTCAGGCTCCGGCTGGGCACTCTCCAGACGCTCGTCGCGGTGAACGTGCCGTCCGCGTTCTTGTCTATCTGCGCGGGGTCTTCCCTCCAGCTCCCGGCCCCGTCCCAGCCCCACTGGATCGGGGGCACCTCCCTGGGGTAGAAGTTGTGGAGCTGGACAGCAAACGGCACCTTGTCGCGGGGGTCCCACTCTGGCAACACCTGGATCTCAGACACCTGCGGCCGGGCTGGGGAGACAGCAGGGATGTTAGTACGAGGGACAGCTGGGATCTCAACTGGGGTCCCCCAGGCAGCTGTGTGGGGCTGGGGCAGTGCAGTGATAGCTGGGTCAGGCCTGCTCCACCAATTCGGCCACAAGGCCCTCACAAGAGCTGTCCCATCCTTCACCCCATCATGACGAATATATCTCCTCTGCTTGTGCTTGTAGGGAGGCAGTTAGACGGGCCAAAGCTGCCATGGAGCTGAGGATGGCATCCCAAGTAAAGGACAACAAGAAATTGATTTTTAGATCTATACGGAGTAAAAGGAAGGCCCAGGGAGGAATAGGACCCCT
>NW_005843450.1:28828-39500 GCF_000455745.1 Alligator sinensis
AATGCGGTTCAACAAGGAGAAATGCAAAGTGCTGCACCTAGGGAGGAAAAATGTCCAGCACACCTACAGCCTAGGGAATGACCTGCTGGGTGGCACGGAAGTGGAAAGGGATCTTGGAGTCCTAGTGGACTCCAAGATGAACATGAGTCGGCAGTGTGACGAAGCCATCAGAAAAGCTAACGGCACTTTATCGTGCATCAGCAGATGCATGACGAATAGGTCCAAGGAGGTGATACTTCCCCTCTATCGGGCGCTGGTCAGACCGCAGTTGGAGTACTGCGTGCAATTCTGGGCGCCGCACTTCAAGAGGGATGCGGATAACCTGGAGAGGGTCCAGAGAAGGGCCACTCGTATGGTTAAGGGCCTACAGACCAAGCCTTACGAGGAGAGACTAGAGAAACTGGATCTATTCAGCCTCCGCAAGAGAAGGTTGAGAGGCGACCTTGTGGCTGCCTATAAGTTCATCACGGGGGCACAGAAGGGAATTGGTGAGCATTTATTCACCAAGGCGCCCCCAGGGGTTACAAGAAATAATGGCCATAAGCTAGCAGAGAGCAGATTTAGATTGGACATTAGGAAGAACTTCTTCACAGTTCGAGTGGCCAAGGTCTGGAACGGGCTCCCAAAGGGAGGTGGTGCTCTCCCCTACCCTGGGGGTCTTCAAGAGGAGGATAGATGAGTATCTAGCTGGGGTCGTCTAGACCCAGCAGTCTTTCCTGCCTATGCAGGGGGTTGGACTCGATGATCTATTGAGGTCCCTTCTGACCCTAACATCTATGAATCTATGAATCTATGACAGAAGCACTTGTGGGCACACCCAGAGGTGGTATGGGGGCGCTGAGCACTCACCCCACACCCGGATCTCTGGGGACACTCTCTCATCTCTGATACATTTGCCCTCATGGAGGAAGCAGCACAGGACCCACGCCCCATTGTCCTGCACCATGGGAATGAAGGTCAGATAGGATGTGAGGTGCATCCTGGATCTCTCCTCTGCCACTGTCCAGCCCCCAGGAAAAGCTGGGAGAAGCAGCTGTTGCTCAGGGCCCTCTTGGTCCCCAGCGCTCTCAGGCACCGTCCTGTTCTCACTGTGGATCCTCTCCCATGTCACAGCCACATCCTTGGGGAACGTCCCCTCCATGGAGCAGCGCAGGGTCACCTCCCAGGCCAGCAGGATCCGCTCCGGCCCCTGCACCTCTGAGACGTTGTAAGAGACCGCCCAGCCTAGAGTCAGAGCAACACACAGGACACGGGTCAGCCTGGTATGGCCTGGGAGATTCCTCCAAGCACAGCTCAGTGCTGGGGTATGCATGAGTGAGGTCTGCCCTGCCCAGGGCAGTCCTGGTGCCTGAAAGGCTCCCCCACCCCCTGCATATCAGTTGCCCTCCTCCCATTCTGGCCCATCCCTCATTTGGTGACCCTGAAGTCCAAAGGCATCTTCCTCCTCTACCTTTGCTCCTATTTATGCAGCAGGAAATCACTGTGGAGACCATGGCTCCCACTGCAATCCCAATTCCTAAGATGGCTGTGATCAGGGTGCTGGTTTGGGCCACCTCTCTGCTCTGTACTGGGAGGAGAAAACCAGGTAGAGCTGAGCTCTGATGCATGGCCTGGCATCCTTTGTGCCCCAGCTGCTGCCCTCACAGTCATGGAGTAGGCTTGGCTCTGGGATGCTGGGGATTTCTGCGGCCGGCCATGCACCAGGAACACAGGAGCCTGGATGCAGAAGCTCAGGAGGCTCCTTCAGCCTGCATCCATCTGCTCCTTGGTGCTCCAGCTCCTACAGGAGGGAAGGAGTGTTTCTTTTGGCTAACATACCCCGAGACTATGCTGGTCTGCAACTCAGTGCCATTTGCACTCTGGCCTGGAGCAACTCTGTGCTACCTCAGGGAGCAGACAAGGGAACTGCCCCTGTGTCTGGAGTCAGGGCAGTAGGCAGGTCCCAGAGTGTGCTCTCACCTAGGATGTCTAGAGGGACATCCTCCTGCAGTGGCTGCCCCACAGATTCATGGCAGACATTGCAGGAGGAGACACTGCTGGTATCGCTGCGGGCAGGGGTGAAGGTGTAGGTCAGGGTGAGGCTGAACGTCCCATCTGGGTTCCTCTGAGGGGTGGAGCGGGTGGAGTCCTTCACAACCTGCCCGTCTCTCAGCCACACCACATCCACGTCCTCAGGGAAGAACCCCCCACGTGGCACAGGAGGAAGGTCTCTGCACAGGCCACAGCTGGTTGTCTCAGGATGGAGATCATCGGGGTAGCTGGAAGGAGAGATTCACTGTGCTGTGCAGGACCTCCTTGGTCAGGCTGGTACTAAGCCACTAAAACCATATGGGGCTTGGCCCCTGTGTCAGCCCTGATACTGAATTGCCAGACCTCCCAGGCAGCCTTCACATGTGGGATTCTGGGAGGGTCAGGGAGGAGAGGACAGCACTGCCCATGTGTCTGGCCACAGGAGTCCATGGCTCCCTCAGCCAGCTCACAATGCCTGTCCGCAGGCCAACTGTGTAAGGATTCCCAGCGCTCCTGGGATGAGACCACAGCAATGAGACCCCCCGGTGTCTGAAATGCATCGCTCATTCGCCAGCTCATTCTGCCGTAGCGTGCTTCTGTGTGGATGTGCCACCTCTGCCTACATCCAGCTCCAATACTGCCAGAACCATGGTCAGCCCACGAGTCCTGGTCTGGCACTCACCGAACAGGTGCAGGATGGTCTCCCCCTGGTGCTGCTGTGCCCCATGGCACACGACTCACTTATACATGCCCTTGTCCCATGGGGTCACCATGGCCAAAAACAGGGAGGCGTCTCCACTCTCCAGCTCCTTCTCCGATGGCAGGCTGGCTCCAGGATGGGCCTGGCTCCTGCCCCGGTCATACCAGGCCACCTTCGGCTCCCCTCCATCCCCCTGCACCCTCAGAGAGTGCAGGGCCACCAGCCCCCTGACAGCAAACAGGCACTGCAGCCCACACGGGCTGTGGAGGACGGGGCCGTAGTCACCTGCAGTGGAGGACCTGCACAAGGGAGAGGCAGCAACCGTGACACCCCTGCAGGGCTGCACCAGACAGCAGGAGGCACAAACTGGGACCTCATTCTCTCTTCAAAACGAGGACAATGCACTGAGGAATTTCTGCCAATGCCCTTTCTCTGTGCCAAGCCTGTCTGCCTGGTTTGACCAGGCTGCCCCGTCCTGGACTGCACACAATGGCCCAGCCCCATCTGCTCCCACACCCGCACCAGGAGAGCAGCAGGGCTGGGACTTAGCATCTGGCATAAAGAAGTACAAAATGAGGAGCAGGCTGCCCAGGCACTGTACCCAGGGCTGCATCTTTCCCTCTGTCCTCACAGAGTCCTTGTCCTCTGGAGCTAAAATGCATTCCCAGCAGCTCCTCTCTGGCTTTCGCTCTCACTGGGGAAGGAGCCAGATCCCCAGGCTAGAGTCAACACAAAGCGGGTCCACCCTGTTCCAGGAGCTGAAATGGGTCAGGGAACTGGGCCAGGTCCAGCTCTTGCCCTTCTCCACAGCCCTGTGGCTCTAAGAAGTGGAGGCGAGAATCACCCTGGGGCCTCCCCTGTCCTGGGAGCAGGATCCTGGGGTAGGCTTGGGGCTGGGGGGCTCTGGGGATCCTGGTCTCTCCTGCTCCCTGCCCGGGGTCTGCTCCCCGGGCCCCAGTGCTCCCGACAGCCCAGACCCGCAGCCCCCAGGCAGGTAAAAGTGCACAGCAGGAGGGGCCATGTGCACTTTAGGGTCCCTCAGCTCCTCCAGTTCTCAGTGTTGCAGGACCCCTAGACACCATGGAAGGTGGGGGGTCCCCTGCTGCTGCTGGTCTCCACTCCTCTCCATGCACTTGTATAGCCCAGACCTGAAGCTGCTAGCTGAGCTCTACCTTGTTTTCTCCTCCAGCTACTGAGTGCAGCAGTGGATCAGACTGATGCCATGGATAGAGCCGTCCTGGGGATCCTGATCAGATCAGGCGCCTCAGCCACCGCATCCATTTACTTCTGGAGGAAGAGAAAAAAGCTAGAGAATGAGGTGCTGAGGGACCAGACCCCAAGCAGCAACCGGCCCCTCTGAGCTTTCCCCTGGCCTTTGGGAGCAGAAGGGGCTCCACACATTGTGCAGAGCTTGGGGCCGACCCTCCCCTGCTCTCCCCAAGGCCATGGGCCAGGCTTGCCCCAGCCCAGCTGCTGCAGCCCTGTGGGGTGGGGCAGGAGCAGCTCTGGCTTCATGCTGTGCCTTGGCCCCTTCTCCCTGCCCCTCCCTGCAACATGGGGAAGGGGAAAGCCCAAAGGGATGGCCCAGCGATCCATGCTGCCTCCCAGGGGAGGAGATGGAGACTGTAGCAGGAGGGATGGATGCCTGGGTGCTGTACTTTCTCAGGGGCCTGTTCCTGTTTGTCCTCTTCAGGGGGGTGATAGGTATGTGCTGCTTGCCCTGGTCAGCTGGACTGGGGCTGGCAGGCCTGGGCTGAGCTGGCCTCATTCAGACTTGGTGCAGGGGCAGCTGGGTGCTGCAACATGAATATGTCAGGAACAGAACAGAAAACTCCAGGCAGAGGCCTGTCCCTAGATGAGCTGTAAGGGCCATAAGAGGGATTTTTGAGGGCGCTTAAGTAAGTAGCACAACCCAAGGGGTCCAGAATGCAGCTGGTACCCACCGCACACACCCAACTCACATCCTCCCTGCTGCTCCCCTCTGTCCAGCCTCTCATGCTGTGATGGGACCCTGGTTTGCAAGGAAACAAAGGTACAAAGCCCCCTTAAGACAAGATCCTCCATTACAGGATGGTTAAAATTAGCATTAACAACCCCATTCTTAATAATTAGGGAAAACATGACCAGAGACTGGGGAAGACAAAATACAACTTACAAGTCTCAAACACACCTCCCCTATCACTTCTCCCTCTCAACCCTGGCTAGGGTTGGCATCGCGGCCCACACATGGCCCAGGGCAGGCAGGGATCTCCGTTGTCTCTGCAGCCAGATCCTGCCCCTGCAGGTTGCCTCTGCCCCGACAGCTCCAAGCGCCTCTGCTTCAGCCCCCACAGGGCAGGCTCCCTCCATGTCCACTCTGGGGCATCCCAGCAGCTGGCTCGGTGCAGTCCACAGGCACCTGCACTGTCCAGCTCCCCAGCTTGTATCTCTTTCCTTCCCCAGCTTCCAGACAGAGCCAAAGCTCTAGGAAAGCAGGTCCTTCCAGCCCAGCCAGAAGACAGAGTGCAAGGACTAGTTGGTGAGGTGAGGATCAAACTTGTCAACATGAGTTGCTCACTTGCAGTGCAGAAGTGGCAGTCCTTCATCTGTGCCTCAGAGCACAACTGTACTGCTAGCTTCTTGGGAGGGAAAGAAGAGAGACCCATAAACCACTAGTCTGTGTCAAAGCCATTGGCTCTCTAATCACTTTACTGTGCATCAGCAGATGCAAGACAAACAGAACCAAGGAGGTGATACTTCCCCTCTATCGGGCGCTGGTCAGACCGCAGTTGGACTACTATGTCCAGTTTTGGGTGCCACACTTCAAGAGGGATGTGGATAATCTGGAGAGGGTCCAGAGAAGGGCCACTCATATGGGCCAAGCCCTATGAGGAGAGATTAGGGCACCTGGACCTCTTCAGCCTCCGCAAGAGAAGGTCGAGAGGCGACCTTGTGGCTGCCTATAAGTTCTTCATGAGGGTGCAGAAGGGAATTGGTGAGGCTCTACTCACCAAGGTGCCCCTGTGGGTTACAAGAAACAATGGCCACAAGCTAGCAGAGAGCAGATTTATACTGGTCATTAGGAAGAGTTTCTTCACAGTTCGAGTGGCCAGGGTCTGGAACGGGCTCCCAAGGGAGGTGGTGCTCTCCCCTACCCTGGGGGTCTTCAAGAGGAGGTTAGATGGGCATCTGGCTGGGGTCATCTGAACCCAGCACTCTTGCCTGCCTATGCAGGGGGTCAGACTCAATGATCTACTGAGGTCCCTTCTGACCCTAACATCTATGAATCTATGACTCTATGAATCTATGAGCCTGGCCAAGTCCAGCTCCTCTGCAACCCAGCCATCATTCCTTGCCCTGCCAGTAGCCCATCCAGAGAAACCCTTGCAGCATAAAACTTCCCAACAACAAGTACAAATATACATCCTCATGCCAACACAGAGACCTGCCTCCTGTGCCATCGTGGGGTGAGGGGCACATCCCCCAAGATGTAGATGTGGTATGGCTGAGACATGGTTCTGGCCATCTAAATCTGCCTCTCTGCTCTATTGAGGATGAAGCAGACTGGGATGAGCAGTGCTAGGCAGGCCAGGGTGCAGAGATCATGACCACTGCCTGACACAAACAGGTCAGGCCGTGCACTGGAGGTAGGAGCAGGGGTGATGACCGACCACAGCAAGATACTGGAGGTGGCCACATCCAGAGACATACTGTTGACCATGGACCTGCTCACCAGCAACAGCTATCTGGCCATGTGGGAGTGTATCTTTCACAAGAACCTATTAAAAGATCAAAGAGACCTGAACTGTCAAGTAGGCCACCAAGCACTCCCTGTTCAGGTGCTGAGGTGCAGGGTGTGGCAGAGAAGTCAGCCCAACTGCCCCAGAGAAACCTGCCAAGGCAGAGCAGAAACCATTGGCCCCCTCCTATGGGTCTGTCCATATACCAGGGAGGGGTGGAAAAAGGTAAACCAGCTCTGGTGGGTGGTGACAGGGGTCAGATTGATGACAAGAGAAGTGGCGCTGTACTGACCCCCAACCAAAGACCAGGGGATCCCAACAACCCCCTTTCTACCATTTCATCCCCTGTGTCACAAGTGCCCCGTCGAAGACCAGGAACCCCCTGATGTACAGGCACACAAACTCAGTCAAGGACTGTGTGAAAGTGGGACTGAGTGAGCTGCAGTCCTACTACCAGGAAATGGAGAGGACAGAGAAGAGATGGCCAACATTGTCTGGCAGAGTGACCACTGGCATAGGATTTCAAAGAGCACCCGCCTTGGGGAAGAGAGCACAGACAAAGCAGAAGAAAGCAAAGTGACTGGGTTGAGTGGCAGGAAGAATGAGAAGAGTGACAGTGATGGAGACGACAGCAGCCGAAATGACACCAGTGACTGTGGCATGAGCAAAAAGACTAAAAACCAAGAGGAGGAACAAAGGGAAAGTGGAAATGTAATGTTGAAATGACTGCAGACTAGTGTGCGGGAGCAGGGGTATGACTATTCTAATGGGTGCCAGGCTGCACAGGTGTGTGGGAGTGAGTTTTGCAATAAGTGTATATTTCTGAAACTGTGGTTTGGGTCTTGAAGGCTGGTAAGTTTAGTGGGGTTCCTATCTATCCAACTACATATCTATATATCTAACTATTTAGAAATATGTTTAAAAAAAAAAGAAGCAGCAGCAGCAGTGGAGATGAGGGCCATGCCCGTGACCTGCCCCTGCAGCTGCCCAGGATTCTGCGTGGGGACTGGCTTGGGGGTCTCAACTAAAACACAGCTTTCACCTTGGAGTGGTGCTGCTAGCTGACCTCTGCCTTGTTCTATCCTTCTATTACCAGCTGCAGCAGTCAATCTCACCAGCACTACAGTCCGAGTTGTCTTGTTGATCGTGATCAGAGTAGGAGCTGTGAATGTCAAATACTTTTACCTCTGGAAAAAAGGAGGAACAAAGGTAAAGTGGTAAAATGCCATTGGGCTGTAGGGCCACAACAGGAGGGGATGGGATCTACAGGGTGGAGGGTGGGCAGCAACATACCCAGGGATGGAGTGGCCTTTCCTGCAACAGGCCTGTCCCACCCCAGGGCAGGATTCACCTCGGCAGTTCCCAGCACTCAGCTCAGACTGGAGGTGTCTCCCAGATGATCCCTGGCTGATTCGTCCTGTGTACCATGTCCTCTGGCCCCAGGCTGCGCAGTCTCCTACTCCATCTCACAGATGAAAGGGTTGGAGAGGTTCCAGCTGCATCCCTGGCTGGGGCTCACTGGTCCCACCTGGAGTGGAAATATGGCCACCTCTGTGGGGCAGCTGTTTCCTTGGACTCATTTCCTCACTGAACTGGAGCTGGCTGACACATGAGTGGTCCCCGGGCACCAGGCCAACCTGTGGGGGAGGCACCAGTATCTCCAAGGGGAAGTGAGAGCACCAGCAGGCCTGATGCATGCAGTTTTCCCTTCCTGCCTTGAAATAGCAGTTCTGAGCCCAGCTCTTCCCACTCCTCCTGCCCCAGGGGCAGACCTCCACAAAGCCCCAGGGCTCCTCTAACACGACCGGGATTCTCCACCACTTCCTGTCCCAAACTGACCCAAGCATCACCTGGCTTGTGCCCCTGCCCCAGACCCAGCCACAACTCAGCCTGGAGAGTGCCCTCCCCAGCTTCCCCAAACCAGAGGCCCCAGGATCTAGCCCCCAGGTAAGAGAGTCCTGGCTCTGCATCTGGGCTTGAGGCAACCAGAACATCCTGGTGCTGCTGCAAAGATGCAGGGATCAAGTGCTGAAGGGGTGAGGGGTGGCATGGGGGTCCTGGATGCCTGGGTTCCCTTCCAGCTCTTGGAGGGGACTGGGTTCTGGTTGGTCAAAGCAGGGAGGTGCTGCAAGGCTGAACTCCTGCTTTGTTTTCCAGCTTTGAGAGGGGGTGGGGGGCTCATTGGCTACAGCAGATGTGCTGACACAACCCTGACACCTGGGTTGTCTCACAGCTCTGGCAGGTGATTGGGGTCTGGTTGCTTAGAATTGGAATGGGAGGAGGTAACAGGATAGCTTGGGGGGCCAGGACAGAGCTGAGGGGGGAGTAGAAAAGGCCAGGGCTTCACGTGCAGGGTTGAGGGTGCAGAGGGATACATTTAACACCAACAGGGGAGATTCATAGATTCATAGATGTTAGGGTCGGAAGGGACCTCAATAGATCATCGAGTCCGACCCCCTGCACAGGCAGGAAAGAGGGCTGGGTCTAGATGACCCCAGCTAGATACTCATCTAACCTCCTCTTGAAGACCCCCAGAGTAGGGGAGAGCACCACCTCCCTTGGGAGCCCGTTCCAGACCTTGGCCACTCGAACTGTGAAGAAGTTCGTCCTAATGTCCAGTCTAAATCTGCTCTCTGCTAGCTTGTGGCCATTATTTCTTGTAACCCCCGGGGGCGCCTTGGTGAATAAATCCTCACCAATTCAGAGATGGGTGTGTGCCCCTCACTCCTGACCCACAGCCCCCACCAGCCCTGCCAGTGCCCCTCACTCACGACCCGCAGCCCCCACCAGCCCTGCCTGTGCCCCTCACTCCTGCCTTGAAGCCCCCTCCATCCCTCCCAGTGCCCCTCACTCCTGACCCACAGCCCCAACCAGCCCTCACTCCTGACTTGCAGCCCCCTCCAGCCCTGTCAGTGCCCCTCACTCCCGACCTGCAGCCCCCACCAGCCCTGTCAGTGCCCCTCACTCCTGACTTGCAGCCCCCTCCATCCCTCCCAGTGCCCCTCACTCCCAACCCACAGCCCCCACCAGTCCTTCCATTGCCACTCACGCCTGACCCACAGCCCCCACCAGCCCTCATTCCTGACTTGCAGCCCCCTCCAGCCCTCTCAGTACCCCTCACTCCCAACCTGCAGCCCCAGCAACTTGGTCCTAGTAAGCAGCTTCGGTGTGGCATCCTGGAGAATAGGGCAATTTCCCAGAGCTGATGCCTGTCCTTTCTCCCCGAGGATGGGCTGGGATGAGAGAGGCAAGCAGAGACTTACTATTGGGGGGGTTGGTGTTTGCAACACCCCCTGTGACTGTGGCAGGTCTCCCCCAGTTTGGTTCTCAGCCAGAAGCCAAGCCTAGGACATGGGACATGAGACTGAAAATTGGGGTCTGCTTGGTGGTGCAGAGGCTCCAGCTTGCCCCACAGCAATGCTGAGAGTCCTCATCCTCATTCTTCTCTGGAGAGGTAAGAAAGCAGCACCAGCTGGGGAGCCCAGGCCTGCGGAGGGGCAGGGGCCTGCGGGTTGGGAGTGAGGGGCACTGGCAAGGCTGGGGGAACAGTGTGCTGTGGGTTGGGAGTGAAGGGCACCAGCAGGACTGTGGGGGCAGGGGGTGGGGGGGCTGCAGGTCAAGAGTGAGGGGCACTGGCAGGGCTGGGGTGGGCAGGGGCTGTGAGCTGGGAGTGAGGGGCACCAGCAGGGCTCTGGTATGGCAGGGGGCTACAGGTCAGGAGTGAAAGACACTATTAGGACTGGGGGGCAGGGGCTGCATGTCAGGATTGTGGGGCCCTGACAGGCTGAGGGGGGTCCGGGGGCTATGGATCAGGAGTGAAGGGGGAACCCAGGAGGGCTAGGAGGGCTTCAGGTCAGGAGTGAGGGTGGATGGAAGCACAGGGCTATGGCCTGGGAGTGGGAGGCACCAGCAGGGCTGGGGACAGGGGGCTCTGGGTTGGCACTGAGGGGCATTGGAGGGCTGTGTGGGACAGGGAGATGCAGGTCAGGAGTGAGGGGCACCAGTAGTGCTGGGAGGGGTAGGGGAGCTGTGGGTCTGGAGTGAAGGGCACTGAAAGGCTGGGAGGACAGGAGGCTGCAGGTCGGGAGTGAGGGGCACTGGCAGGGTGGGGGGTAATGGAGGAGGGTCGGTACTGAGAGGCACCTGCATGGCTTGGGAGGCTGGGAGGCCACAGATTGTTATGGAGGGTCACCAGAAGAGCTGGGGGGAGGCAGGGGCTAGGGTCAGGAGGGAAGGGCAGCAG
>NW_005843450.1:39510-52210 GCF_000455745.1 Alligator sinensis
GGGTCAGGACGGAGGGGCACCAGGAAGTCTGAGGTGGGGGTAGAGAGCTGCAGGTTGGGAGTGAGGGGCACCAGCAGGGCTGGGCAAGCAGGGACTGCGAGTCAGGAGTGAGAGGCACCAAGGGCTGCTGCCAGCCCAGCCCTGTGCTGTGCCCTGCAGACTCCCTATGCAGCCCCTATGCTCTTTCTCGGACCTCCGGCCAAATGCTAAGGATCCAATCCAAGGTCCGAGGGCTCCGTGGCCTCTGCGTGCACATTCCCTGCTCCTATGAAGTCCTTGAACACTTCCCCTGTGGGAGCTCCTATTCTACGTGCGACTTGTCCTGGTACAAGGCCCCCATCACCCCTGGCAGCGGCCCCCCCGTGGCCACCACCAACGACCACCTGCCTGTGGCTGAGGATGCCAGGGGCCGGTTCCAACTGCTGACAGCTGACTACAACAAATGCCACTTGCGCATCAACGAGGCCCACTTCGAGGACACCGGCACCTACTACCTGTACATGGACTACAAGGACTTCTACTATAAATATCAGCACTATTTCTGGCGCTGGCACCCGGGGGTGGAGCTCGTCGTGTTTGGTGGGTACCGGGCAGGGGTATTCTACTTAGTGCCTGAGCACCCACCACACAGCTGGCTGCATCTCACCCCCCAACTCCACCAGTAAGTCTCCCCTCTCACCTTCCCTAGAGATGATGGAGCCAGAGATCTGGACCGTCTCATCTGAGGGAGTCTCAGACCGGGTCCTGGCCGGGCAGGAAGTGACGGTGACCTGCTGGGTCCTAGTGCCCTGCTTTTTAGTGAACATGAGGTTCACATGGCTGGGGTATCATGGTCCCACAGAAGGCGGCAGTTCGAGTGATTCCGATGGCCACTCTGAAGAGTACTCTAGGATCAGGCTCACACCCACTGCAGAGCAGGAGGACACCCAGTTCACCTGCTCCATCACCTCCGAGATGGGCTGGAAGACGCAGAAGAGCATCTGGCTCCAGGTGGTCTGTGAGTGACACCCCCCCCCAACCTGGGGACCCCCGACTCCCAGCTGGAGAGAAAACCCAGGAGTCCTCACTCCTCACCTGTTCGCCCCCACTCCCCTTCAGAGCTAGAGGGAACCCTGGTGTCAGGGCTCCTAAATCCTGCTCCTCCATGGCCCAGTGAATGCTGACATCCTTCCCCATTGACTCCAATCTGTGGTTCCCCCCCCCCAGACCCGCCAGAGCCCCCCAGGATCAATGGGACACTCACAAGGGACAGCCAAGAAGGTGAGTGCCTGCCTGAGGCCCTGCAAGGACTGGGAGGGAGAAGCCAGAGGGGTTCATGGCAGGGACGAGGGAGCTGCCTCTCCCCAGAGGTGGCCATGGGCTCTGTCCCCAGCCCCACCCCAGAGGCAGCTGCAACTCCAGCCCGAGTCTCCTGCTGGGCCTCCTAACAGATTCCTTCCCTCCAGAGCCAGTCGTGGGGAGTGCTGATGGTGAGCCCCTGGCCCTGCTGACCCGAGCAGGGGATGCCTTGTCCCTGGCCTGCTGGGCTAAGAGCAACCCCCCAGCCACTCTGCACTGGACCAGAGGGAATGGGACCCTGGGAGCACCTGGGCATGGAGGGCCAACGCACTTGGAGCTGCCCAACCTAGGTGCAGGGGATGCTGGAGAGTATTGGTGCCAGGCGAAGAACATCTATGGGGCGGCCAGCCGGATTGTGCAGGTCACCGTGCACAGTGAGACCACCAGTGGGGCTGCAGGTAGGAGCTGGGGGTGGGAGGGGTGCACCAGAGGGCATAGAGCATACCTGGGGCAAGAACTGGGGATCACTATGGTCTAGAGCGGGGGGCATGGAGTGGGAGCACCATGGGGCACATGGGGCATAAAAATGGGGGGAGCATAGGGGGCACCCAGGCATGCTGGGGCCAGGGGATCCCAGAGGCAAGGAGTTTCCTCTCTGCCCCTGGGGCTCCAGCCCTTATCCAGGCCCGATCCATGAGCCGCTGGCAGTGTATGATGAGGCAGGGGTGATGTCTGAGTGGACAGTGCCCGGGGAGCAGAGCAGCCCCAGGGCTCATAGGATGAGGCTGCCGTGCCCTGACTGGGGGTGGTGGCTTGGGGTCGGATCCATGCACCTAGCCATGTCCCAGGTGATTTCTCTCTCTCAGCAGGTGGAGGCTCGCGGCTGTCTTCCGAACTCAGCTGCCCTCTGGCCATCCTTGCGACCTGCTTCTTGCTGGGCTCTTAGCGCTTAGCCCCAGCCCCTGCCCCTGCCCCATCTCTGCCCCTCTCCCTTTTCCGCCCACCCATGCACACCCATCCGCCTCACCACACTGCCCTCACCTGCTTCTCTCTCCCTGCCTCCCTTCCTCCCATCCACCCATGCACCCACTCCTCCACCCACCCATGGGAGCGAGGGGCACAGCTTCTGAATCAAAACCTCCTAGACCTTAAATGCTGGAGGCTGCACTTGAGTGTGGAAAGATCCCTGGTCAGGCCTAGTTCCTTTCCCGCACCAGCTTGCTGTCCTGGTGTGACACAGGACATGAGGGTCTCACCCAGGACATAGCTGTTCTTCCCTTCTTTCATCCATCCTTCCATCTGGCCATTCATCTATCGTCCCCTCACCCCCCTCCCTTCTGAGACATCCTGTGGCTCCCTGCTGTCCAGAGCTGTCCCCTGCCTTGTGTTCCTACCAGTGGTCTTCATAGTGGCTTCTCCTGCCCTGCCCAGGAGATGCTCATTGGCTGCTCTCCCCGATGCAGGCACTGGCCCCTCTTTTGCCCCTGGATGGCAGTGCCCAGGCTGATGCCCATCCCTCACTTGGTGCTGTCCTGGACCCTCCAGAGCTCTTCTCTGTCCAGCTGAAGTCCAACCTGCTTCTAGCACCACAAGTGGGTGACAGATATCCCCTGTCCTAGGGCAGATCTACCCGGTGTCATGTGCAGAATGGGACAGCTCCTGCTCATCCTCCCCTCGATGCCCCCAGCCTGGCCTGGCCCATTTCACTGGGGCACTCACAGACATTTATTGTCTCCCCTGCACCTTGATGAGGCCCAACCCTGTGGGAGACGATGCCCTGGACTGTAGCTGTGCCTGACCCCTGCTAAACATTATATGTGTCATACAATTTACTGCTTAACTGTGCAATAAATTTAGACTGGCCACATGTGCTAAGTACTTATCACACCATAAAAATGGCTAAGAGACATCCAGGAGCAAAGCTTGTGTAGCCTGGGTACACCCAAGGGTATGCCCTGATCCCAGTCACAAAGGTGGGGTGAGAGGTGAGGGTGCTGTGGGAGGGGTCACCACCACTGACATGTGGTTCCCTCCTATTTCTATAAAGTTAGACTTCAGACAGCCTTTTAACTATTTACAGTATTTGTTAACATATTAAACACATACAGGGGTACAGGGCACATAAATCAATGTCAAACCCTAATTGGACATTGAGGGGAAAGTCACTTCTATCCACAGCCCCCACGGAAAACAATATATCCACAAAAAACCAGAAATGACTTTGTTCAAATAACACTATTTACCCATCACAACCAAACAATTTCATTAGTATCAACACAATGCAACATCACAATACAACATTTCTTTTACAAAATATAAGACACAGACATAAATATTCTTAATAACACCTATTCCTTAATATAGGCCCTGACCCATGGGACGAGAGAAGTCCTTCCCTCAATGGGGTCCCGTGGCTGGGGGGATGCAGGAATCACCATGGGCCCTCCCTTTAGGGCCTTGCCTGGGAAGGGACTGTTCACCCAGCCCCTTCTCCGGGTTTGCCTACCCCAAACATCCTTCCCCAGTGAGACCCAATGGCCCAATGACTCACGGTCCCTCAGGTGACGGTGCTCAGGGTGCAGGTCAATGGGTCTCCTCTGTGCCACCACTGGAGCACCTCTCCAGGTGTCCCTGTGCAGCCAGGCTCCTCCCACCCTGTGCCCCACTCTGGGCACTAAGGACTTGCCTCCTCTGGGCTGCTGCACCACCACCGCTGCTGGCTCCTGGGTGCTGGGCCTCATGCTGCAACACTGCTATGTCCTCATGCCCTGGCTTTGGCACCGAGGGCTCTTCTAGCAAAGGCCAGCTCTTCTGGCTCCGGCAGTCCGGCCTCATACCAGATGGCTAACCTGAGCAGCCTCCGCTGCTCCCTGGTTCTGCTCCCTTGCGCGCCACTCACACACTTCCCTACCCGGCCGCCTTGCCAGAGTTACAGGCCTGAGCCACCCTGACACGGCTCCCAAGGCCCACGTGCCACCCTCTGCACTGTGGGACCCACCGGCCCTCCAGGATTGCAGGCTCAAGCCTGCCTGGCCACATTCCTAGTTCCTGGATGCTGTGTGTCAGACTATGCACCGTGACAAGCCCGAGGGTCTCACACCCTCCCAGGGATCTTCAGGAGCTCAGGACTATTCCCTGCTGGGAGACGCGTGTCCCCACGTTTCTCACTCAGACCTTCCCTCTTCAGCTCCCCCATCACATCTACCTTCATGCCTGGCACACTGCTCTTTACATACTCTTCAGGGCTCCGCCCCTGAAGTCTTCCAGACCTGACAGCGTTGCAGTCTACATTCAGGTCCGTACAGCTCCTTCCCCCCTTCCCCTCAGGAAAGGGGTGTGGCTTCTCTTTTTGCTGCCTCCTGATTGGTGGATGGGCTCCACCAATCAAAACAGCAGAAACTTGAGCCTAGGAATCAGTTCAAGCTCCAACAGGTAAGGCTGCTACACTAATAATTGAAAAGGTGTAACAACTCTCTAGCTGGTTTCTCTCCAGCACTGATTTGAACATGGGGCAGGGCCAGAGGCCTGCATGGGATTGATGGGCAGAGACCCGAGGATGGTGCTGGATTTGGGGGGCTCCAGGGATGTCTGTCCCCAGGAAAGGTGAGGCCCAGACCCTGCATCAGCTCCAGGGCTGCAGCATTGATGTGTGCTCCTCTGACAGCAGGTTCCTCCCACCCCCAGAGAGGCCTTCAGAGCCAGGGAGGGACATGAGAGAGATCCCAGCCCCCACCACAGCCCAGGGTCAGCCCTGTGCCCAGCCTGGCCAATGCCCCTCACTCCCAACCTTCAACCTCCTGCCCCGACATCATGAGGTTGCCCTTCACTCCCAAACCCATGTCTTCATTCAGCACCAGACCCCACTGCCACCCCAGAGCTGGAGAGAATCAGAGTTGGATTTCCAGCTCCCACTGCCTGGTCCCTACATGTCTTGTGGTAGGTGACAATGAAGATATCATTATCCTGCATGTAACCCTCATTCGCTGATGGGCCATAGGAAATAGGCCTTGGTGGGGAAGAGAGCAGCCATGTATGGGAAGGTGGACTTTGTGTCACACCCTAGGTCACACAGATAGGGGTCCTGAAATCAGGGCTGGGCCCAGTCAGCCCAGCATGAGGGGCATACAGTTACACCAGAAGGAAAGTGCTTATTCGGGCATGAAGCAGTCCTGGAAGCAGGATTGCCCTGAGCCAGGAAAGCAGGGGCAATTTCCTGTCACTCCCCTGCGACCCTCAGTCCCATCACCAGCCCTGATACCTGCTGCCATGCGACCTAAGACTGCCTGGGGTCTTGCCTGGCTTCAAGCCCACAGTAGCCAGACCCAGCTTGCATACACTCTGACTTGACTGCCCCCCTGGGGATCCCCAACCTCTACCCCCCAAATCTCTTCTCACTTCCCCCAGTCTGCTGGCAACGGTCCTATCAATGCAGCCCAGATGCTGTTTGCCTTCTTGGCACCAAGGGCACACTGCTGGCTCCTGTTCAGCTTCTTGTCCCCTGTCCCCCTAGGTACTGTTCTGCAAAGCTACTGCCCAGCCCGTCAGCCCCAGCCCCAGTGCATGGGATTGTTTTCCTAAGTGCAGGACTTTGCACTTTCTTTGTTCATAGTTTCATAGATCTGTAGCCATTAGGGGCTGGAAGGGACCTCACAAGATCATCGAGTCCAGCCCCCCACCATAGGTAGGATGTCTGCTGGGGTCAAATGACCCCCCAAAATTAAGCTTTGAAAGGCCTATTGAATGAGTCCAGAGTAGGTGCTTGCACCACCTCCAGGGAAAATCTGTTCCAGACCCTGGACGCTCGGACCATAAAGAAGATTTTCCTTATGTCCAGTTTAAATTGGCCTTCCAGGAGTTTGTGGCAGTTAGGCCAAGTTATCCCTTTGGGAGCCCTGGTGAACAACTGTTCTTCCAGATCCTGGTACACCCCCCTTATACACTTATAGGCTGCCACCAGGCTGAAGAGTCCCATGGCTCTCAACCTCTCCTCATAAGGCTTGCTGTCTCTTGTTGAAACTCATGAGATTTCCTTTGGGCCAATCCTTCTCTGAATCCTAGCCCTACCCTCCAGCACATCCACTGCTCCCCACAGCTTGGTGTCATCTGCAGAATTCCTGAGGGTGCACTCCATCCCATCTTCCAGCTTTCCCAGGTCCTAACCCTGCTTTTGGCTTGGTCCTCATTGTTGGCTGTGGATCTCCCTGCTGATCTGCTACCTGGCTCCAAACCCTGTTCTTCAACCTCACCCAGGGGATTGCCCCTTGGATTTGGTAAGTAGGCTTCTGATTCCTGTATTCTGACCCTGCCTTGGTATTTGACCCCTGGCTTGTGGCTTTCTGACCCCTACCCCAGCAATCCTTGGTTCCACGCCTGGCTCTGCCCACTAGGCTGGCTGGCCTGAAGCACCTTGACAGCCGCGAGGTCTGGTGGTTTAGAATCGGGGGAGCTGGAAGTCAGAACTTCTTGCTTGGACACCATGTCGAGTCTTTGCTTACATCAGCATTGCAGCCCTGACCACAGGAGAGGAACTTCCTCCTGCACAGCCCTGCTTGGAGCAGGATGTTTTGGTTGGGGGTGGAGGAGGTTGCCAGTCTGTGGCTGCTCCTTTCAACCCTTCCAGTCCCATATGCTCTCCTTCCCCAGCATAAATGGGGCCTTTGACCCAAGCTGAAAACCTCTGGCACAAAACTTGCTCCCCGGGGAAAAGATGAGTGTTCACCCATCCTGTCTCTCAGCAGCTGACAGAGCTCACCCTGTGGTGGGAGAGAGGAGGGTCCTGGCCCACTCAGACTGGGTGTGGAACCAAGGAGTGCTGGCGTGGACACCACTTGTTTTGAACCACTGTACCCCACTTTCCCTTCTCCAAGATCTAGGGCTAGAACCCAGGAGTCCTATCATCCATGCCCAATTAGATCTCATTTTCCTCCACAACCTGGGAGAAAACCCAGGTATCCCAGTTCCAGCTCCATCACACCACAACCCACTCCTCTCCCAGACCCTGGAAGGAAATCTGAAGGCCACGCTCCAACCATTCAACTCACTGGCCCTTTCAGCCGTCTCAACACAAGAGGGCACTGCCATTAAAATTGAGGCTACCTCCTGTGGGCTTCCCTTTCCACCTCTGATTCACCAGACACTTGCAGAAGACCAGCAGACAGCAATAGACATGGGCAGGGTGTATCTATCTGGACCTCCCTGTCCCCAATCAAGCCAGCAGTGAGCCAGGTGTGTGCCCAGCCCCAAGCCCAGGTAAGAGCCTCTCTTCTGCATTTAGGGACTGGAAACCTGTTTGGCGGCAGAGATGCTCAGATCACTGGCAGGTGCTAAATTAGTGATAGAATCACAGACTCTGGAAAATGAGGGTTGGAAGAGACCTCAGAAGGTCACATCTCATCCAACCCCCTGCTCCAAGCAGGACCAGTCCCAGCTACATCATCCCAGCCAAGGCTTTGTCTAGTTGGGTCTTAAACACCTCCGAGGAAGAAGACTCCACCACCTCTCTGGGTAACCTCTTCCAGTGTTTTACTACCCTCCTCATGAGAAAGGTTTTTTTCTAATAATTATCCTGGATAATTATTAAGGGTAAAGAAGCATATAGGATCAGGGCCCTGCCCTTCCAAGTGCTTCCCCAATCCCACAACAAGCATCCTCCACCCCTGTGGAGACTAAGTAAACCCTCACTGAGTGCATGTGATTGGAGTAGTGGGGTAGCAGGGCTGCACTCCAGCTCTGGGAGGAAAGTGGGGCATGCTAGGCTGCAACAAGGCACCCTGGGAGCCTGGATTATATCTGGGAGGGGATCGAGTGTACTGGGATGGAGCTGGGATAGCTGAGATCCAGGGCTCCTGGGGTAGATCCCTGTCTTGGAAGAGTGTAGGGCAGTGGTTCTCCACCAGCATGCCACAGCATCCCTGGCTTGCCTTGGGAACCTGTCCAGGGTGCCGTGGGGTGCCACGCAATGCTAGCACTGTCAGACATGCAAATATGGTTCACTAGATAAACCCAGAGCTCTCAAACAGAAGTCAATGTTTAATATTTTTCTATAGTAAAAAGAGTGAAAACTATGAGCTGACATGATGGTATGTTGAGTCTATCTGAGGGTGGGGGGCGGGGCTCAAATCAGTTCAGGTCCTTGAGTCTAAAAAAGTTGAGAACCACTGGTGTAGGGTCTAGTGGTTTGGAGCAGGGTGGCTGGGAGCCAGAATGTCTTCACTATCAGAGCATGGAGGACTGGAAGAGATGCCAGAGAAAGTGTGGGCTCTTCATCACTGGAGGGGTTCAGGAAGAGGTTGTGCAGCCACTGGTTGGCAATGACATAGCACAGTGTTGCCTGTGCTTGAATATGGGGGGTTCCCAGGCTGGGGATGGTGCCTGGGCTACGCCGACGCTCCTCCTGGGACTCTATGATTCTTGGCTCAGGTTTGGAGCCCAAATTGCCCCTTCCCCCAGGGAAGTGCCCAACGCTTGGATAGGTGCTACCAGCTGAGCCCAGGCCTCATAGCGGGTGTTGTGGGCATTGACCTGCTAATCATCATCCTCTTCAATGTGGGGGCTCAGTGTCTGCTCAGGAGAGGCCAGCAGCAGTCACAGGCTGCAAAGGGTAAGTATGTGGCTATGAATACCGTACCCAGGGGTGGATCTCACGGCTGGGCTGGGGGCTACTCTGGGGGGTGGAGAGATGGGAGAGGAGATCTGGAGGCCAGCACAAGACTTGGGGTGAAGCCTGGGAAGGATCTGAGGGAGACTCTAATTTTTTACCCATGACTTCTCCCCGCTTCCCCAGGAGACATGAGGAGTTCCCACATCCTGGAGATGGAGTCAAACTATGAGGTGAGCATGGGGTCTGCTAGGCCTTGGGGTCTCTGCAGCCTCCTCTTGTATATTTGTGGGTGCAGTACCACTCTCAACACTGCTGGATGGACTCAGCATGTCCTGAGCATGTGCCCTAGACCTGGATCTTGTAAATAGCTTGGAGGAGATTTCCTACCCATGGGGACGTTTGCTTATTGGGGGAGATACCCTGCTGGCTCTAGCCCCACTGGATAGGGCTCTCACGATCTGTGTTTGGGCCAACAGGAACTTCAGGGCCAGACCCAGGATATCTACAGCACATTGGAGGCACCCACAGCTGGCATTGTGTGAGCTCCACAGATGTCTGACTCTCTGCCGGGGTCCCATCTGCTTCCCACGGGTGTAAAACAAAAGGGAAATCCATTGTATTATGTCTGTGGACCAGGTCCACAGAGGGTATAAATGAACCATTGCTCCACCACTAAGCCTTGTTACAAAGTAAATTTAGGTGGCTCCTGGATTGCCCACCCATTAACATCTGAAACTTGTTTTCAGCGCACTTTAAGTGTCCTAAAATCGCACCACTTTAGGGCAGGTTTATCTCTGATCCATGTTACCCATCTTATGTTTCAATCAAGTATAGCCATTCCCCCACAGATGAGCCAC
The DNA here is from genome assembly GCF_000455745.1 of Alligator sinensis. Classification (NCBI taxonomy): domain Eukaryota; kingdom Metazoa; phylum Chordata; order Crocodylia; family Alligatoridae; genus Alligator; species Alligator sinensis. The sequence goes on from NW_005843450.1 coordinate 49,246, forward strand.
CCAAGTTTTGGTTCTCAGGATGCTGTATCTGCTCCCCACCCTCCTGTTCTGTGTGGACAAACTTGCCACCCCCTGAACTCTACAACCCTGAGCAGGAGGGTCCTGGTATAAATGCAATCCCCCTCTATCACCCAAGGGTGTGACCTTCCCAACCCTAGGGTGCCTCCCAATGCAAACTACCTGCAGAGCACATATTACCTAGCCAAGTCACAGGGCATGGACAGGTTCAGGAGTGGGGTCTAAGGTTTGTGGGGGCAAAAAAATAGGAGGGCAGGGCAGCAGCAGATCCTGGGGAAGGTGCAATAGCTTCTCCAAAAGGACCTTCCCTCACCATTCCCAGCTCCCCACCACCCCAGAAACACATGCTTTCTCAGTTCTCTCTTTTTTTTTAACTTTTCCAGGGACTGACTTCCTTCATTTCACTGCCCTTCCCCAACTTCCATTTCATTACCCACCCCTATCCCATTAACTCTCCACATGCCAGCTTCATGATCCAGCTCCCAACCCATCTCTCACACACCCACAACGCCTAGAGCAGGGACAAAACCTGTCCTGGCTCACCAGCTCTCTAGGGCCAAGTCTCGGCTGTAGGTCCTAGTCCAGCCCCTGCTTGCCAGCCTGCTAGGGACAAGTCACAGCTGTACAGGTGGGGACCAGAAGAGGTTTTTAGCCATGAGGTGTGACTGCTCCAAACTAACGCCTGTCAACATTTGTGCAGCTCAGCATGCAATGCATAAAGGCCCTCTGTCAGCAGGGCCAAATCCCATTGTGGAGAAAACAGAAAAAAATGAAGTTTCCTCCATTCAGCCCACAAGAGGACTTGGCCCCGTCTGTCTCAGGTGCTGGCTAGATGCTCAGAGTTCCTTAAAGGTTAAAAAAAATGGCAGTTAAAGGTCATTTAAAAATGAATAACAATTAAAAAAGAGATGCCTCAAAAAGCTAAATCATTACCCTGCCTTTTTCAAAATACTTTCTCTTTTCTATTAATATGTCATCACTGTGCAGACTGTGTCTGGCAGCCATTCATCAGTGATTGATGGTGGACATTGCAGCTATGATTCAACTGGCTAAGGGATCAGTCGCTGCATGTCCCATAGCCAAAGTAAAGATAGCCCCTCTGCACCAGGGCATCACCTTCCTGAACCAGGGCATCTCAGGGCTCACCCTTTCCTGCTGCGAATCACCACATGCTTGCAGTGCACAGCCATGATCACAGCTAGGCTTTACCTGCCTAGCCCTCCCCACCTTCATTAGACCTGCTGATGGTACCGGAGCAGAGGCCTGGCTCCAACCCGAGCCCCAAGCTTGGGGGCTTTGCTGTATTTAGTGTCTGGGAACCTATTTCCAGGCAAAAGTCCTTGGGGTCTGGAAATCACTGACAGGAATGGAAAAGGTGGGTGGGGGATGATTTATTGTGGGCACAAAAACAGGCAGGTCTGGGCTGTGTCAGGTCCTGCACTGACCCAACCTACAGTGAGACACGGCACCTGTTCCAAGTCCTCAGCAGAGGGAGAAACCGAGGCACAGAGGAAGGGAATCCTGCCAGGAACTTACTGGGGCAGACACAGTGGCCAAGAGCAGCAGGGAGTGTTGCTCTCAGCTGTTGAAAGGCTGGAGCCGCCGACCCCAGCTGCAGCTGCATTTCACTGCTCGGGCAAAGACTCATAGATGGGCAGTGGTGACATAACCCAGAGGCCCGTGGGGGGTAAGTGGTAGGATACATTAGTACTGGGTGAGGAGTGCAGCAGCACCAGAGAAGCCAGGACTCCTGGGTCCTATTGCCACTTAGCAGGCAGGAAATATGCCTAGTGGTTAGAGAAGAAGTGCGGGCAGAGCGTCAGTGCCAGGACACCTGGGTACTATTTGGGGCTCTCAAGGAGCTGTGTACTTCCTCTCCAGTCCCATCCAGCAGGACCCAGGGGACTGGCTGCAGCATCATGCACCTGTGACGGTCTCTGATCCCTGGGTCATGCCTGAGGTCTGCTATTCCCTGCAGTCTGCACTCCGGATGGGGGCTGGGCTGTGTCCAGGCTCTTGCTGGGACTTAATGCTGGTGGATCCTGGATAGAGGGTCTTTCTCCTTCAATTAGGGTCAGATGGAGGGTGATATTTGGGGTCAGGAAGCAATTTTACCCCCTGGCTAGATGAGTCCAGATGTGGGAGGGGGGTGGTGTTGCCATCCTCCATCACAGGGCTACAGCCTCTTCTGTAGCAGAAAGCCCCCTTTTCCTCTTGCCTGCATTTGTTCTCCCCTCTTTGGATATGTTTCTCTTTTTCTACCTTTTCTTCCTTCCTCTCTCTTTCACTTTAAGATAAGGAATTGTGTTTTAAAATTTGTATGTGTGCATTTTGTATCTCCCCTTGTAGTTTGGTATTTTTATCTATTTTTGTGCCATGGCATTGGTAGCTTATATTTTATACTCCTCACCTTTCAACTTTCAACTGAATGTGTTTTAGTTAGTTATACATTGTAACAATGTTCACAAGGGCAGGAATCAAACTGTCTTTCTCTGTATCAAGCTGGCCCCTGAAAGAGCAAGTGAATCAGTGATTGAACGTGTAACACAGTAGCAGCAGACAGCAATTATCACCTGGAAGCTGCAGATCAACCAAGGGAAGACCTCAATAGAAGACAATGTAACAACCAGGAAATCACTAAACATCACTGATCAAGGGCTAGAAGCCCTGGCCTGAGTTAATCAACGCCAGAGACCAACTTTTGGGCTGAATATCTCCAGATCGACCACTCCCAGAGCCCTATTCTAAATTCATCAAGGGACTCCCAAACCTGCACGTACATGCGGACGACCCCTGGGGCTGACAGATGCTGTCCAGTAGCCACCGAGCGGGGGGAAGTCCCACGAGGGTCAACGACCCCTGGATTGGGCAAACCTGAAAACTGGGGAGTCACCAAAGTCTGCCAAGGACAGATAAAAGGCAGTGAAAAGTGACCCTCAGGGGCGCC
>NW_005843450.1:52416-54538 GCF_000455745.1 Alligator sinensis
GGACTCCCAAACCTGCACGTACATGCGGACGACCCCTGGGGCTGACAGATGCTGTCCAGTAGCCACCGAGCGGGGGGAAGTCCCACGAGGGTCAACGACCCCTGGATTGGGCAAACCTGAAAACTGGGGAGTCACCAAAGTCTGCCAAGGACAGATAAAAGGCAGTGAAAAGTGACCCTCGGGGCGCCCTCTTGATCTCCAACTCGACCAGACCTGTCCAGCCAGAAGGATCAGCCGGCGACCCCCTTCTGGAGGATAACACCTCAACAGCAGACTCCAGCACTTGTAGGATAGGTATACCTGACTCTGTAGCCTGCTACTGTGTGTGTGTATGTGTGTGCATGTGTGCATGTGTGTGTGTGTGGGGACCAGCCCCAAGGGTTATGATTACAGTGTTTCAATCCGCCTAATAAACTAGAATTTTAAGGATCCCGAGTTGGACATTTGTAGCCAACACTTCTTATGATCTTTTGAGCCCCTATTAGCAACCATTTATACAAGCAGGGCATTGGCTGCCACCCCTGGGGCAGGCTCAGGTGTGATGCCTGTGCCGTGTCAGGGTGAAGAATCCTTTTATTAGGAGATTAGATCATAGCTTTTATAGGATGGTTTGGCCAGGTCTGATCCTGTCACAGGCAGGGCTTGGACTGGATGTAATCTCTGCAGGTCCCTGACAGACCCCCTTTTCCAGAATTTGTATGATTTATGGACTAATTAAATAGGAGATATAACTTATTTACTCAAATCCAAGATGCCCTCCGCCCACCTTCAACACAGCAGGGAAATGCCCTCATTTTGGGTTCAAACACAAGCTCAGGGTCAGACAGCTGCTGCATGCTGCAGCTCCAACTCTGGCCCCTATCCTGGGTCAGGTCCGGAGTCAAAGTTGCAGCAGACACTTGCCCCCTGCACTCCCTGTGCTCTCCCACAGCCTCTGCCCCTTCTCCCTGCTGCTTCCTGTCTGGTGCGGCGCCGGCTCCGGCTCCACGTGGATCCAGCCCCAGGGCGCTGTTGTGTGGCCAGGCAGTGGTTGGAGCTGGCATGCCCAGGGATGATGGAGTTCGAGCTGGAGTCATGCCTAGTGTGGAAATAAGTTTAACCAGGCCTCTTACTTGACTGAGAAGAGAGAGAAAAAGATGCTGATGCGATGTGTTTTAACATATTCTAAGATAAGGAAAAACCTTCATGCCTTGTTTTGTCTGTGTGCAAATTTTAACCTCCTCCTTTCCGCTGAACCAGAAGCTGAGAACTGTTCCCAACACGGTGGTTTTTTCTAAATAAGTAAACTGCTTACGTGTGACAAACGAATGATCAACATCTTCCTGTTTCTCTCAAGGTTGCTTTGTCTGAACCCTGCACCTTTTCTCGCTGTCTAAAGTATAAATGCACTTGTAAACGTGTAGAGGTCCGAGTTCCTTTCACAACCCTCCTTGTGATTGTGGCAGAAATGTCACCATCTGTGCCCCTCTCCAGACATCTGTCTCTGCCAGCCTGAGAGGCTGCTGTTGAATCCCTCAGAGCGGGGATCTCCCTCCCTGCCGACATGACAAAAGCCTGGTGCCTCGGATGTGGATTCTCTGGTCACCTGGGGAGGGGGGGAGGGAAAAGCCCCACTCAGCGGCCCAGGTAGCCAGTGACGCTTTTTTAGATTGGTTGGCTAGTGGCCAGCACTGGCAGCTTCGATTGGACCGGGCTGCTGAGGTCAAAAAGGTTATTTAAAGGCCTGGGCCAGGAAGAAGGCAGCCATTATCCATGCGGTCATCCAGGTGAATCTGAACCTGGCTCTCTCCTCATCACCGCATGCTGCAAGAGTGCCCTGCCTCCAGAGGAAACAACCACCACCTCTGGACGATACGAGTGAGTAACCTACTAGAGATCCCATCAGATATTTAGCTTCAGTAACTCAGATGCGTGGTTAAACCAGCCACCCTGGTTTGCTCTATGGGATTCCTTTGATATTCCTGTAATATTTCTTGACACTGCTCTACCTTTTACCCTGTTTCCGCCCTACCCCTGTAATCAATAAAGTTCTCCTTTGTGACCGGTGTGGGAGACTTATTGAGGGGTGGGTCTAAATTATGCCGAGGAGGCCCCTTAGGTCGGTGGACTAAGGGAGGCTTCC
>NW_005843450.1:54640-57425 GCF_000455745.1 Alligator sinensis
CCGGGGAGGCGCTCGGAGCCTGGACAGGGGTCGGCGCAGGGAGGTGGGCGGCTCAACGCAGGAGCGCCCCCTACTGGCCCGCCACACCCCCTACCATACACACCCCCACACCCCCACACAATATGAGTGAGACTGTATTGTTGAGTTATGATGCCTTTATATACTGCATGCACACGTGCACACATCATGAAAAATACTTTTTGTAATAAAATTAAAATCTGTGTTAGTAGGTGTTTGACTTTCAGTGTGTGAAAACACCCTTGCTTTTTCTTCTGTTTCCAAGGTAATACCCACCCCCCAAAAGGAGTATTTCTGGGGGAAAGGGGAGGGATGTCTGGTGGCAAAGGTCAGGGGGCAGGACTTCGGGACCCTAGGTGGTGACCAGGGGGGCGGGGCACCTGTCAAGGAGCAGCCTACACATGCAGCCCTCCACAGCTCACCAAAACTCATTAACTCCTTAAACTCTGCTGGTGTGCTGCGCAGAAAGTCATCTCCCGATCTGTAAGTGTGTTGGAGATTCTTTCTCTTTAGGTGCAGCACTTGCACTTATCTTCGTTAAACTGCATCCTATTCTGTTCTGCCCCCTTTACCAACCTGTCCAAATCCACCTGAATCCATTCCCTGCCCAACAGTGTATTTACTTTGCCCCATAATTTGATGTCGTCCACAAATTTGGACAGAGCGCTCTCCACACCCTCATCCAAGTCACTGACGAAGATACTGAACACCAAAGACCCAAGGACTGAGCCTTGGAGGCCTCCACTACTCACATCTTTCCGGGCTGATACCGACCCATCCACCACTACCCTCTGGGTGTGTCCCATAAGCCAATTCACCACCCACCTGATTGTGTAATCATCTATATCACAGCTGCTTAGTTTATTTATAAGAATGGGATGAGACACCGTGTCGAAGGCCCTTTTAAAATCCAAGTAAATCACATCTACTTTGATTTCTTTGTCTAGGCATTTTGTGACCTGGTCATAAAAAGAAACAAGATTAGCCAGGCAGAATCTACCTGCTATGAATCCATGTTGGTTACTCTTCAGCATTATTTTTCCTCCTGGACTCCCCTAAATGTGGTCCTTGATACTTTTTTCAAAGGTTTTTCTAAGGATAGAGGTGAGGCTAACCAGCCTATAGTTACCTGGATCCTTCTTTCTCCCTTTCCTGAAAATAGGGACCACATTGGCCTTTTCCAGCCCTCTGGGACCTGACCTGAGCACCATGACTGCTCAAACAGCTGTGCCAGTGGTTCCGCTATGACACTGGCCAGTTCCTTCAGCAACCGTGGATGAAGATCATCTGGGCCTACTGACGTGAACATGTCCAGCCCCTCCAAGCGTCCCTTACCTAGGTCAGTGCTAACTGTTGGTGGACTGGTGTCCCTTTTGTGCCTGTCTATAGTCCAAATGGGAAATATGCCCTTATCCATGTTCAAGATGGCATGCCCCCCTCCCTCCCACACACAACCCCCGAAGACAAGTACTTCCAGATCGAGGGGAGGGGGTTAGGAGAGGGGCGCCAGGTCCCAAGATGGCAGCTGGAGGGCAGGAGGAATTTGTCAAGGGGCAGGGCTGCCCTTGCAGCCCTTGACATCTCACCAAAACTCATGAAGTGGCCCTCCACCCAAAATAATTGCCCATACCAAAATAATTTCTCACCCCTGTTCTATGGGATACCAGGGGGTTTAGTGGAAAGAATGAGAGGTGGGCAGGTGCCCAAGCACAAAGCCTTGGCCGTTCCACATGCCAGGATTTTAGGCCACCTTGGAGGTGTTCAATAATAAATATAACTTGCAGCAAGCAGGTCCAGAAAACCTAAGAAAACACCAGAATAATCATAAACGTGTCCGTAAATAAGACCGTCTCACTCTGGTGGGACACATGAATAAGGAGAGATCATGAAGGGAGCAGACTGACATTTTAAGACAGACTAAAAGCACAGAGATTTAAATGGCTGGATGATGACCCAGCATATCCTCCTGCTATTGCAGGTACAGAAGACTTGGTGACTGGATGGTGAAATGGAGCACCTGGGGTCAGGCTGGAGAAAAAGCATCTCAGAGACATGTCTCCGGGAGTGTCCTGTTTTCCAGAGGTACAAACTAGAGTAAGATGCATCCTTGAGATACAGGTGGAGTTATGGCCTGCGACACAAGAGATGGTGTTGTGGGGTGTGTTCCCCCATAGTGGAACAGTGTGTGCAAGGATAGGACAGGAACTGATCATTCATTGTAAAGATGTGCTTTGGAAATGCAGAGATGTGCTTGTGCATAGACATGTTGGACTCTTGATGAAAGACATTCCAGAGATGGGGCTGAATACATGAAAGCGGTTCTCTGTAAGGAAAGAGGAAGAACCAGGAGAGGGAAGAGCTAGAAGTAGTAGCAGAGGGCTGTGGGCAGGTTTGTTGCCCCAAGTGTTGTAGAAAATATGGAATCGACCACAGATCCCTAGACAAGCAGGGCTGGAAGGGATCTCCAGAGGTCACCTAGTGCAAGCCCCTGCTTGAGGCTGGGTCGTCCCTATGCAAGCCATCCTATTCAATCCATAATCTAACTGCTACATAAGATGACCACCAACCCTGACACAACACAGACCTAACACCCGAACCTGCCACAGATACAGCAGGGACCAGACTCAAGGCATTTTTTTCTTGTGTAGTGTTGGCTGGTGTGGTTTTGCGGTGTTATTTTGTTTTGTCTTGCTTTTTGTTTCATAGTTTCATAGTAGCTCGGGTCCGGAGGGACCTGAAAAGATCAACCATCCTGACCCCCCGCCAC
>NW_005843450.1:59037-62229 GCF_000455745.1 Alligator sinensis
TGGAGTAGCCACCAGATTACCGTTTGCATCTTGCAGGGGCCCTACATTGCCTGGTGCCCTCTTCTTGCTCCCAATGTACCTGAAAAAGGACTTTTTTGTTGTCCTTAATCCTGGACACTAGCCTGAGCTCCATCTCTGCCTTGGCCTTCCTAATGGCCCTCCTACACTCCCGGGCCGAGGAGGAGTACTCCTCCTTGGTGACAGCTCCTCCCTTCCACTGGTTGTACGCCTCCCTTGTAGTCCTCAGGCATTGCTGAATGCCCTTGCTGAGCCAAGGGGGTTTCTGAGCACTCTTACTCCTTGCTTCTCTCAGGGACTGTTATCCTCTGGGCCTGGAGGATCGCCCCCTTAAGGTATGACCATCCCTCGTGGGCTCCCATCTCCTCTATCTTCTGGGCCCTTAGTGCCTCCCCCACTAGTCTCCTAAGCTCATTGAAGTTGGCCCTTCTGAAGTCAAGGGCTTTAGCCTTGGTGTAAGCCCTTGATGCCCTGCATTGGATAGTGAAATCCAGCAGGTGATGATCGCTATTGCCTAGGTGGTCAAGGACCTGCAGTCCCCTCACCAGGTCATCCCCCGTGGCCAGGACCAGGTCCAGCAAGGCGTTACCCCTAGTGGGGCTGTGCACTTCTTGGATAAGGTGAAGGTCCTGTAATACAGCCAGGAACCTACACGAGCGGTCAGACCTGGCTGTCTGCTCCTCCCAGCAAATGTCTGGGTAGTTTAGGTCACCCATGACAATAACATCCCTTGACCTAACCACCTCCATAAGCTGACTGGAGAAGTCCTGGTCTAGCTCTTCCCCCTGGTTGGGTGGTCTGTAGTAGACACCCACCGTAAGGTCCCTTTCCCCACACCCCCCTTGTAGTTTGACCCATAGTGTCTCTGCCCATTGTTGTTGCAGTCCTTCTGGTTGAATAACAGAAGTGCTAAATTAGGTGGGGAAATGGTCTGTGGGAGACAGGTGTTTTATTGTTAACGAGTGTGGTGGGGTCAGGGGTGACCAACTTAATTTCTCTTCGGGAACTCACCGATCACGCCTTATTTTGATGGAAAAATGAGAGTGTTAAACCCTGATGGGATTTTAGTCCTCCAATTGTCCCGCACGTAAGAAAAAGGTGATCGATTTATTGTAGCGCTCCTCCAAACAGTCACAGGCGGCTGCCAGTTTACAACCCAACCCGTGCCCATGATTTCCCCTTTTCTCACGGTCCCTGCCGGACTTGCTACACATGTAACTCACTTTTTCTTTCCTCCTGCAAGTCTTTCAATCCTTCCTCCTTCTGGATCCCTCCAGCCTCCAACTGTCCTCCGAGGTAAGCAACCTTTAGTCTCCCCTTCTTTGAGTTGATTCCCCGTGGTGGGGGGGTGGTACATTCCCGCATGCAGTGCTCACGGCTGGGTCCCTCACTGGCCTGGCCTGGTCCAGCTCTCCTCTCTCTCCAGCGCAGGGGCCAAAGCCCCGTGCTTCTCTGGGTCCTTTTTATCCTCCGCCAGCCGCTTCCCTGCCCATCAAGTGCGATCACCCCCCTGTGTCCTCCCCACTGACTGAGTGTATCATTATTACCTTGTCCTTGCTATAACCCACGCTCCACCTGATTGCCCATACACCTGACCGGGATGTCTAAAGCAACAGGGATAATCTTCATCCTGTTACAAAGAGAATGGGCTGTTGAGTACAGTAAGCTGTTTCTGTTGAAAGAAGGAAAATGTTTTATGTTTTTTCGACACTTCTCTAATAATAATAGCAATAAACTACCGTCTCCTGCTCAGGCCCCCTGGCTCCAGACCTGACCACCCATTGCTGTCCCTTCTCAGCCACTGACTTCTGCCCCTGCCTCGCATCTCGGATGATTACACCTCAGCTGTCTCAGTTCTCGGACCCATGTTGCTCCCTGACCCTGCTCCATGCAGTGTTTGGCCCTGGCTTTCACCCCAGCCCCCCTTGGACCTTGGCCAACAGCATGTGTGACCCCTAGGCAGACCCCCTGCACCTCATGATGTGACAGGGCAGTGCTGATCCAGGGGATCCTGGTCTGGGGCAGGGGCTGTTCAGCGCTGCGCACCTGTGCCATGCCCTGAGCCTCCTTTTCTCAGCTCCTCGCCCGCTGCCAGCAATGTGTGTCTGTGCTCAGCTCCACATCTCTGTTCCAGTGCTGGGGTCACTGCAGCCTCCACAGAGGTCCCTTCTCACCCCCACCCCTGACTGCAGCTCTGAGGACAAAGATGGGAGACAATCTAGACAAGGGGTGGGCAAAATACAGCCTACAGGCCAGATCCAGCCCTCCAACAGGCTTGATCTGGCCCACGGCTGCCCCTGCAGTGCTCCACATGGGGCTGAGCCTCCCCCACTCCCACCGGGGCAGCCCACCGCACTCCTCCCGCCCCGGCCACAGCCAGCAGCAGTGCCTGGCACGGCGCCTCCAGCTGGGCCCCTCCCTGCTCCTGCCACGCTGCACGGGAAGGTGGAACCTCAGCCCGGTGGTTCTGCCGAGCACGTCCTTTCCCGGAGGCTGTTTCCTCCTGGCTCAGGCCAAGCTTACCATCTGGCTATCCAGGAGGGAGGCTCTGCCCGGGAAGGTTCCCGGTGACCTCAGGGCATTTTTCCTTGGTGTCCTTCGCACGCGTCTCCGGGCAGAGTACCACTGGGCAGTAGCCGCCGGCACTCTCTCAGTTTGAGAGTCGGTGGGCGCTGTCTGGCACGCTCTGCTCGGTGTCCCCTCTGGGAGCACTCGTTTTGGCCCTATGACCTTGCACATGCACACCCTGTTTTCCCTTTTGCTGTCCCAAGTAATCAGTTGATGTTTTAAGGCGCTGGCTGCCCAACCAGTGGCGGCCCCTAGTTTTTTAGCGGGATACACCCTGATTTCTCTTTTGCTGTCCCAAGTAATCAGTTGATGTTTTAAGGCGCTGGCTGCCCAACCAGTGGCGGCCCCTAGTTTTTTAGCGGGATAGGCCTGCAAAGACATCTTTCATCAAATAGACTCCTTTCCCAGCTTCTCACGCAGGGTTTACCCACTCTTTTACCGACCCCAAGTTTCCAAACCCAGCGGGAGTGGGAGTCCTGCTCTCGGGCGCCCCGGGATACATCCCCACCCAAAAGGGTTTGTGAAGCCGGCTCACAAGCTCCAAGGGCTTGTTCCTGCTTGACCCTTCAGTGCTGCACGGGCCTCTGGACATTCATGAAGGGTTCA
>NW_005843450.1:62239-63139 GCF_000455745.1 Alligator sinensis
GCCCACGCTGCCGGCTCCCCCCACCCTCCTCACTCAGCACTGCTTCTACCCCTGGGGGGGACACCTGGGTTGAAGGAAGCACCCAGCCCACCCCAGAGCTGGATCATCCCAGGCGCCGCACTGAGGTTTGAGTTTTGAATCCCCACGGGGGATTGTATGGATTATAAGTACCTCGACCGACTGGGACAAATGCACGGGAGCTCCTGGTCAGGGGTCCCCCGGGACAGTCTTCACATGTTCAGGCAGAGCCCGACTATGACACTCTGAAGGCGAGTGCCCCTGAAACAGCCTGTTACATCCATATATAATAGATAACTTAAAACGTGTGTGTGTGTGTGTGTGTGTGTGTGTGTAGGAATCGTGATCTGCCCGCTCCATTTCTTTCACCGTTTTATCTCCCAAAACACCCAGGACGCCCTGGCAAGGCCAGGATGATCAAACACTCTGGAGGTTTTCAGGCCAAGGCCAGTTGAAGGTGAGGAGCAGTAAAGTCCTGAAGCCATTTCCCTAAGCCTCTGCTGCGTTTCCTGCACATTCGTGGTGCAGCGCTCACCCGCTGAGTGAACGGTTTCTGAACCTGCCTCAAACCGGTGTGTGCGAAGTGCCAGCCCTCCTTCCCCCTCTCTCCTCTGCCCGGCAATCCCGTCACCCCAGGGGTCTTGCTGCACCAGTGCAGGGAGAGGTCGTTTCCAGAGCTGTGATAGTTTCATGTTCAAGAAACTCCTGGTATCTCCAGGAACGAAACCTCCCCTTAGACCCCCTTTTCTATTGCCTGGTTCTGCTGGAGCGCAGCCCGGAGCTCTGCCCAGGCAGCGCTTGGGAGAGATCATTTCGGTGCCCCTGCCGGTGCCTTCATCTCCAGCCCTGACACGGAGGGCCCCCCTCCCAGCCGTGCCCAGC
>NW_005843450.1:63168-63423 GCF_000455745.1 Alligator sinensis
TGGTCTGTGACCCGTTGCCGCAAGCAGCAGACACTGGCGCGGGTCGGGGCTGAAACCCCTTCCCCCTTTGGAGGGGACCGGCCTCGCCTGGGAGGTCCCACAGGGCTGGGCTGGGTCCCCCCAGGTGACAGTCACCCCCGGGGCAACGAGCCGCCTGGGCCGGGCCCTGCCCCGTGTCCTTGGCGCAGCTCGGAGACGGGCAAGAAAGGGTCGTAGCCGGCGGCAGCCGCACCCCAGACAGAGCTGCCCCCGGCG
>NW_005843450.1:64046-67057 GCF_000455745.1 Alligator sinensis
CAGGCCCCTGCACACCCACGGCTCCCCACAGGCACGGACTCCAGGCCACGGGGCTGGGACCAATCCGCTCCTCTCCCACCACCACGACCGAGCCCCAGGATCCGCACCCCCGGTGCACGGCGCGGGGCTCGGGCAGACCTCCTCTCCCACCACCACGACCGAGCCCCAGGATCCGCACCCCCGGTGCACGGCGCGGGGCTCGGGCAGACACCCCGGGATCTGCACGTGACCCCCCATGGAGCCGAGGCTGTGTCAAGGGCAGTCCCACAGCCCCCCGGGACTACCCGCCGCGGGGGTCCACCTACCACAGGCTGTGAGCAATGTGGGGGGCGGGTGTGAGAGGGGTGTTCGCAGGGTGGGCCGCACATGGACAACGACACTGCTCCACACCCACCCACACATCCCCACAAACACCCCCACAGGCCCTACAACCCCCTCACGGCCCCCAACAATGTACAAGGGAACATACCATTTTGAGCCATGCCGTGAGTGAGAGATCAGGCACTCTGTGTGTGTGTGTAAGATCAGGCGGTGTCTGTGTGTATGTGTGTGCATGTGTGTGTGTGTATAGCTAAAATCTGGCACTCTGCATGTGTGTAGTTGTGAGACTGAGCGTGTGAGTGAGAGATCAGACTGTGTGTATGCGTGTGACTAGGCACGCTGTGCATGTATATGCATGTGTGTGTGAATGGGAGAGATCAGGCACTGGGTGTCTGTGAGATCTGGCTCTGTGCTTGTGTGCATGCATCAGTGTGTGTGAATGAGAGAGATCAGGATGTGGGGGGGTGTTTGAGAGAGATTAGGCATTCTGTGTGTGTGAGATCACATCAGGCAGTGTGTGTGTGCACATGTATGATTAGGCACTGTATGAGATCAGGCACTGTGTGCGTGCGAGTTCAGGCACTCTGTGTGTGTGCTTGCATGTATAAGAGAGACATTACACAATGTGTGTGAGAGACAGATCAGGCAGTGTCTGTGTGTGTGTGTTCAGTCACTTTGTGCATGTGTGCTTGAGTGTGTGTGAATGAGAGAGACCAGGCACTGAGAGTGTGTGTGTGTGAGAAAGAGAGAGTGATCAGGCAGTGTGTGTGTGTGTGTGTGTGTGTGTGTTTGCATGTGTCTGTGTGTGAACAAGCACTCTGGGTATGTGTGTGTGAGATCAGGTAGTGTATGTGTGCATTTGTGCATGTGCATTGTGTGTGTGAAATTGGGCAGTGTGTGTGTGTGTGTACACCCAGGCAGCTCCCACCTGCACCCCGGTGCCCCCGGCTCCCTGCAGCCTGCCTCCAGCAGCACGGCCCCCTCGCACAGGAGCAGGGGGCCCTGGGACCAGGACAGAGGCATACCCATGACATTCAGCCACGCGCCGTGTCCCGGCAAAAGAAAACCACGCAAATAAACCCTGCTTTCACCAGGGAGCAGCAAAGCAAACAACACACCCATGTGAAGTCCAGCTTCACGCTGCACCTTGGCTCCCGCTCCCAGCCCCTCCCTGTGACACCGGGAAGGGGAAAGCACAAAGGCACGGCCCAGGGATCCACGCTGCCTCGCAGGAGAGGAGATGGCGACTGTGGCGGGACAGACGGATGCCTGGGCCCTACGCCTCAGGGCCCTGCTCCTGCCTCTGCTCTTCCTGGAGACAGCAGGTAAGTGCCGACCCCCTGATCTGCTGGGGCGAGGGGTGGCAGGGCCGGGCTGTGGTGGCCGTGTTTGACCCCGGTGCAGGGGCAGCCAGGTGCCGTGTCGTGAACACGCCTAGAACAGAGAAGTCCTGGTGGCCCCACGTTAGCCTCTGGTGCTGCCAAGGGCAGCTGTGTCAGACATGGGCTGTACAAGAGCATGGAGGGGTGTGCAAACCAGCAGGTGCAGGGAAAACCCCATCCGTGGTGCCCAGGTGTCCCAGGACACTGAGACCTAGAGGAGCTGATGGACCGGACCCCAAAGCGCACACGGCCCCTCCTGCTGTGCACCTTTCCCTGCCCGGGGCTGCGGGTCTAGGCTGTCGGGAGCACTGGGGCCCTGGGAGCAGACCCCACGCAGGGAGCAGGAGGGGCCGGGATCCCAAGAGGCCCCCAGCCCCAAGCCTGCCTTGGGGTCTTTCTCCCAGGGCAGGGAAAGCCCTGGGATGACTCCCCTCTGCTCCTCAGAGCCACGGGGCTGTGGAGAAGGGTAAGAGCTGGCCTAGACCCGGTCCCAGACCCCTCCCAGCTCCTGGCACAGGATGGAGTGTTACACAAATCATCAATTGCTCAGATCATGAGCGAGACATTATAAAGGGGAATAAGGCAAGGTGCTGTGTTTATTGATTACATGAGTTAGACATAGAGGTTCAGGCACACCGTTCATACAAACGCACACAAATCATACACATCATTACGCACAGGCATACACGTACACAAAACAACCATTCTATCTACACACACACACCAGATGTAGTTACCAGCAAGAGTTGCTCAATTTCAGCCCAGGGCTTCTTGAGTAGATGATGATGATTTGATGATAGCAGATTTGATAACAGCTGGAGCGGGGTGAACAGATACATCTGTGCTCCGATGAAACAGCGGTAGAGAAAGAGACTCACCCAACTGGGCATTTTCAAAGTGTTCTTTTATAGGGATTGACATCCTTTGTTTCAGTGCTTTGGGGGTTTTCATACCCAGCTTCTGTTTTTGTGGTCATTCTAATTCTTTTGACTTCAGTTCATCTTAGCCTTGGAGTGTTTTTGTTGCCCCTCTGGCAGAATTTTTTCTCCTGTTATCTCCTTTGTACCTTCGAGCTTCAGAGGGATTCTTCAGCCGTTTGTTAGTGAGTTCGTGGCGGGTAATTTGCATTTGGCGCCATGTTGCTTCCATAAGCAGTTCAATCTTCTCCCATCTCTATGCCATTCTCTCACCATTCACCCTTTTACACACACTCGTACATGAAGGCTATGCAGAGTTCATTCACTTATGTCAAGCAGAAGGATACGAAATGAAGTTTTAAATTTGCTTAAAGGACAAGACTAACATGGT
>NW_005843450.1:67100-69374 GCF_000455745.1 Alligator sinensis
CTACGGGAGCCCCTTCGAGTTGATCCCAGCCTGGGGCCTGGCTCCTTCCCAAGTGAAAGTGAAAGCGAGAGAGGAGCTGCTGGGATCCATTTTAGCTTCAGGGACAAGGACTCTGTGAGGACAGAGGGAAAGATGCAGCCCTGGGGCAGCGCCTGGGCACCCTGCTCCTTCCCGTGGCCCCGCTCCTTTCTCCCCTCTTCCCTGCCCCACGAGATAATCCCAGTCCTGCTGCTCCCCTGGTGCGGGTGTGGGGGCAGCCGGGGGCTGGGGCGGGTGTGCAGCCCTGGGGCAGCCTGGCCAAACCCCGTGGGAGGAAGGTGCGGGTGACGGAGAGGGGGCAGTTCAGCGTCTGGGGGTGAAGTCCCGTTGCCCCGAGCGCAGCCGTCCCCTGCCTCCCAGCCCCCATCTCCCTGCACCAGGTCCCCGCAGCGGGGTGTGCCATCCTGGGCAGCCTCTCCCCTGCGCCGGCCCCGCCCGCTGCTTCCTCTCCCCGGGGCAGGTTCCCAGCTGCAGGTGACCACGGCGCCCTCCTCCACGGCCCGCGTGGGCTCGGGGGCCCTGCTGCAGTGCCGGTTTGATATCGGGGGGCCCGTGGCCCTGAACTCCCTGCAGGTGACGTGGTATTTCTGGGAGGAGAAGGTGGCCTGGTACGACCAGGGCAGCAGAAAAGCCCTGCACAAAGCCAGCCTGCCATCAGAGAAGGAGCTGCAGAGCGGAGACGCCTCCCTGTCGCTGGCTGCGGTGACCGTGCCCGATGGGGGCTTGTACCGGTGTGTTGTGGGGTACGGGACGCAGCAGCACAAGGGGGAGACCACCCTACACCTGCTTGGTGAGGACCAGAGAGGGGTCATGGGGTGGCTGTGGCTGGGTTGGGACCGGATGTGGGCAGCTGAGTGGGTTAGAAAAAACCAGAAAACCTGTGACATATGTAAGTGAGGTGCTGAATGAGCAATGCTAGTCAGACCCTAGGTGACACTTTCCTGTGGTCATGTCCAGCACCAGCCAAGCAGGGCCATTGCCCGCGCCCCAGGAGCAGTGGGAAGCCTTATGCAATAGGCAGATGGCCTGCCGTACAGTGCTGGCACGGGCAGTGCTATCCCAGACCCACACAGCCACAGTGGGGGTCTGTTCATTGAGCAGCGGGGCTGCCACAGGGCCCAAGCCTCACGTGGCCTCAGCAGGTCTGTGCCAACCTGACCCAGACGGTGGAAGGACACATGCCGCACCCTGGGTCGCACTCAGCGCGCTGACTCTCTGTTCCAGCTGCCCCCATGATCTCCATCCCAAGAAAACCAGCTGTGGCCGATGCTGAGACCTCCCTCCTGTGCCACATGTGGGGGTTCTTCCCCAAGGACGTGGACGTGGTGTGGATGAGAGATGGGCAGGTCCTGAAGGGCTCCACCCTCTCCAGCCCCCAGAGGAACCCAGACGGGACCTTCAACCTCACCCTGACCTACACCTTCACACCCACCCTCAGCGACGCCGGCAGCATCTTCTCCTGCCACATCCGCCACAAGGCTCTGGAGCAGCCCATACAGGAGGATGTCTCCCTGGACATCCTAGGTGTGTTCCCTTGTCCCCTCCCCAAGGTAGTACAGAGCTGCAGGAAGTGCTGAGCTGCAGATCAGCATGGTCTGCACTGTATTAGTCAGTGGGAATGCTCCTTCCCTCCTGGAGGACCTGGAGCACCAAGGAGCAGAGGGACACAGGCCTGAAAGGGTGTCCTGTGCTCCTGTGTCCTGACCCCCACATTCCTGGTGCATGGGCAGAGGCAGGGATCCCCAGCATCGCCAAGCAAACCCTGACCCATGACTGCGAGGGCAGCAGCTGGGGCACAAAGGATGCCAGACCAGCAGCTGGAGGGGAGGAGGCGATCCCAAGTTGGGCCTGGCTTGGGGGTCTTGGGCAAGACCCTGCTCCCATCAGAGCGATGCTGTGAGCTGAGCTGCGTCTTGTTCTCTTTTATGGCGACCGAGGATAGCGGGGGATCGGACTGGTGCCGTGGTTGGAGCCGTCCTGGGGATCCTGCTCGGAGCAGGAGCTGCGGCTGCTGCAGCCATTTACTTCTGGAGGAAGAGAAAAAAAGGTAGAGCAGGAAGTTGGGGTGCAGGGGCACAGAGGGAGGGGATGGACCAGAGAGCGGGGAGGTGACAGTGAAGGAGCAAGGACACCTGGTGCTGGAGAGGTCAGTCCCAGAAGAGAAACTGCCCCTCCCCAGGCAGGTTTCATCCTGTGGTTCCCTGCCCTGGGCTCAGACTGGACACATCTACCAGA
>NW_005843450.1:70285-71861 GCF_000455745.1 Alligator sinensis
TCTTTCCTGCCCAGAGCAGGGGCTCTGGACCCGATGATCTCACCAGGTCCCTTCCAGCCCCAAACTTCTGTGAATCTGTGTAACGAGCCAGTGACTTACCACCCGGGACACGTGGGTCCAGTCGTCCAATGGAATTGGAGCTGCTGGCCTTCCCCGTGAGCTGATGTAAAGGGGTCTGCTCCCAGGGAGGCTGTAATGCCCTGGAGCGCCTTCAGCCCTCATCCGTCTGCCTTTGGGCAGCCCCCCCTTCCCTCGCCCACTGCACGGTGGTGTCTTCAGCTCCTAGACAAAGGGAGGCCGCCCCAGGGCTTCCCAAGCCTGACCTTGCTCTCTTGAGCACAGGGGTCCATGGCCATTGCCTTACAGGCTAATTACATACATCCCTCCAAACATCCCTTTAAACCATGGCCGTGCTGTACAGATGATACTCCTTCCTGTTGTCACACACTTCTCCTGGGCTATGGGCTGCTCTCTCTTCTGCTATGGGTTCCTTGGCCCCCTGGTCTCTATCTGTGACCCTGGTCTTTGCCCCTCTCTTTGGGCCCTGCCCCTGCTCATAGGTCAAGTGAGATTCCTTGCCTCCTCTGGCCCAAGGGATTTCTCTGGGATGCTGGGGATCAGTCCTGTGCATGTGTCTGCTGTCTGGGAACAAGGTCTGCTTACTGACATGCTGCTCCCAACTGTTGCAGCCTGGCATCCACACCCTCTGGACCTGGGTGAAGTCTCCCACCTGCAGGCCCTGGTCTCTGGGCATCCATGGACCCTGCGTGCTTGATCTTAGGGTTTTACCCCGGGCAGCTGGTGGTGACGTGGCTGCGAAAGGGAGCGGGAGAGAAGGCGCCCAGGCCCCTGGAGAGCTCAGACCCCCACAGGATGCACACCCCCGCCCCCAGCCCCGCGCCGGACGGGAAGTCCTACAGCGTGGAGTCCGAGCTGCGCCTCCCCCCCGCGGGGCCCGAGGACGCCGGGGTGGAGTACCTGTGCCGCGTGCAGCACGAGGCCATGAAGGAGCCCGAGTCCAGGTCCAGCGGGCGGCTGCGGGTCCAGGTAGGAGCGCGTGGGCCGGGCAGCGCGGGGCGAGTCCGCGGTGGTGACACCTGGGGTCATGGCCCAGTCTGAGCAGACCCCCCCTTGGACCGGACTTCCTGCCTCTGGTTCTCAAGCACAGGGGGCAATTTCTGGGTAGTTTGGGGTACATCCCCTCCGGTCACTGCAGGAAAATGGGGGAAAGCACCGAGCACCACCAGCCTGAAGGAGAACATGGCCTCCTGTCATGGCCCAGAGTCACAAGCGGCGAGGCTGTGTGGACAGGATGCACCCGGGGCTGGGCTAGGTGGGTGAGGGGAGCCCATGGTAGGGGCTTCTGCATAGCTGGGCGCAGGCTGGTTGGGGCGGTGGGTGGGTACGTGTCGGGTGTCACAGACAGGACACCTCTCCCTCCTGTAGCTGCCCCCCGACACCCCCTTGGGCTGAGCTTCCTGTCACTGGTTCTCAGCCTCAGCAGCGATTGCTGGGCCGTTGGGAACGTCCACTCGGGCATCCCGGGCAGGCAGGGGAGGGAACGAGGGCTCTCAGG
>NW_005843450.1:72230-73107 GCF_000455745.1 Alligator sinensis
GGGGGAACATGGGCTCCCGTCAAGGCCGAGTTCCTAGCAGTGATGTGTGTCAGGGGATGTTCCTGACCCCGGACTGGCTCCCCCTGCTCCGATCCAGCTCCTGTCTGGAGACCGCGCTTCCCAAGGAGCATCCTTCTGCCCTACTCCGGCGCTCCCCCGTGCCCCAGCAGGCAGGGGCAGCCTTGGCCCTGCCTGACTCGGGGGAAACCCAGAGGCTCGGTCTCTGCCAGGTGAACAGACCCATGGGCCCAGGTGACAAGTCACAGACTCGTCCCACTTCTTTCCTAGGCCAGAGAGCATTCTCCAGAGCCTCAAACAGGTGAGGAGGGAGAAGGCAGCTGAAGGCAGAGGCAGCGTCACCAGCACCACATGTCGTGTGCTCACCCAGGCCATGGCGGACATGGTGCCAGGAGCTGGACTGTACTTGCTGGGCTGGGCTGGGGGATCAACCTGGGGCTGGGGCACAGGACCCAGGGACTGCATCGTGCCTCAGTCATCCTGGGTCTATGTTGGTAGGGGCTGCTCTTGCCGTCTCCATCCCACACACTTAGTCAGGCCTGGTGAGGAGCCCAGGGCTGAGGGTGTCTCTACCTCTCGGTCCATATGGAGCCCAGCATCTTTTCTCGCTGTCTAAAGTAGAAATACACTTGTAAACTTGTAGAGGTCAGAGTTCCTTTGAGAGCTCTCCCTGTGATCGCTTGTACAGCTTTAAATAAACCTAGATGGCTCTGCCAATTCCAATACAACCACAACGTGAAGTTTGATTTCTTCCACAATTTGGTGCCGTGACTCGGATAGAGACGCCCAGAGTGATCGGTTGAGATACAGACCATCTCCTCACCGATGCCCCGGATAGCAAAACTAAGGCAAGAAACCG
>NW_005843450.1:73324-79141 GCF_000455745.1 Alligator sinensis
CCGGACATCCTAAATAAGCCTCTCCTATGTCAAAGACCTGTGTGAATTGAGGTTAAAGATATGGGGAGCAGAGGGTCTAAAGACGTACCGGCTCCACCAGAAGGGACTCCAGCATTGTACGTGGGCACACACTACGGCCATAAGAGTTGTAAGTTTCTAGGGAAATGGAATCGGTATACCCGAGATGATGCTAGCTTGCAGTTTCCCCTGGAGGGAACATTTGATGTAAGTAAAATCCTTCATCTCCATGAAGCCCTTGAGTCAAGAGGCAGTAAAACACCACAGACTCAGTGGGACACATTTTTGATTAGTATGCAGAAGCTTCCAAAGATATCAAGAATCTCAAGTTCGGAGCCTTAAGGACTCCCAAGAAAAACTAAAATCTCAGATAAAAGAATTAAAACGGAAAAGTGCACCAAAAGGGGATCCCCCATCAACAACATTATCAGCACCAGCATAACTTTATCCACAATTGACTGAGAATGAATCTGTAGAAGACCTAATTGATTTTTTCTGGTGTGCCACCCCCATACCAGTCCCAGGAGATCTCCTAAACCCTGTTAAGCAATTCCCCAATATCAGGGAAGAACCCCAGAAGTTTCGAGAGGAATTGGAAACTGTAATCAACTGTTATGAGCCAGCATGGGCGGATTTAAACCAATGAATGAGAAGTGTTCTGTCCTCCGCGGTCTGTAACCGTCTCATCGCACAGGCTAATTGGCCTCCTCGAGACCCCAGAATGGGAGGTCGTTTAGTAGGTGCCCGAGAACGCCTTCTTGAGGCCGTGCTTAAAATCTGCCCCAGGAAAACTGACCTGGCCGAAATAAATAACTGTAAGCAAAACAAAGGAGAATCCCCAGCAGACTACATGGATTGCTTAAAACTTATAATTAAAAGACAATCTGGCATTGAAGATGCAGCTGAAACTGCCCCAGAAGCAGTTGTCGCCGCTTTTGTCCAAGAACTTCATTCTAAAGTCCAGGAACAGCCGTGTACAGTTGCTGTAGGCTGGCAAACTAAGACGCTTACAGAATTAGTCACCATTGCTAATCACTGTGCAGCCTGCCAAGAAAAGGAAAAGGAATCCACAGAAACTAAGCTAACGTCTTTACAAATACAGACTTTAGGCAGAGGTAGAAGCCGAGGTTTCTATTGTGGACAATTCAGAGGCAGGGCACGTGGTCGTGGGATGGGACGAGGAGAATTTCAGTCCCAAAATAATGACAGTTGTTATTATTGTGGCCAACCAGGACACGGGAAGGCTCAATGTCCTCACCGGCCTGGCCAGCCAGGGATGACGTTTAACCAGCCACCACCTCCTCTCACTCACTTTTCTGTCCTGAACCAAGCAGCCTCCTGTTAGGACAGCCTGAGGAATGATCACATCAGCACTGCCCCGCTTCTCTTACTTAATCAAGGGGATCCCTTCGTTTCCTCTTTAATAAGTGGCACCCCTACAAAATGTTTAGTAGATACCGGCGCAAGTCGCTCTACTCTCCCAGCTGAAGAATTTTCTACAACTCCCCTCTCCTCTGCTGTTGCAAACGCTGTAGGGATTTCTAATCAGACAGTTCCTCATCCTGTTTCCCAACCCTTACATGTTTCTCTCGGCCCTGTTTCTGAGCAACATGCTTTTCTCCTCAGTCCTTGTTCTCCTGTTAATTTGTTAGGCAGAGATTTGCTTTGTAAACCCAGCGATACTATTTATTGCTCTCCTAATGGTGGTTATTTGGATGTTCCCTGTGTTAATGAAATGGCTATACTTTCTACCCTAGCTAGCTCACGTCCTGAGCCTGAGACCCCTCATCTTGCTGAGTTACAAGAGAAAATCATAAAGCCTGTCCCTCCCTGTTATAACAGCCCTGTTGAAACCCAGCTAAGCCATTACCTAAAGCTGAAGAGCCCTTGTAATACACTTATTCTTCCTGTAAAGAAACCTGGAAAGAATACCTATTGCTTTGTACAAGACCTCCGTGCAGTAGATTCTGTAGTTTTACCTACTTTTCCTGTTGTACCAAATCCAGCCTCTATCTTGTCCTGTATTCCTCCTAATGCCTGTTATTTTACTGTTGTTGACTTGTGTTCTGCATCTTTCTCTATCCCTATACCCCCAATAGCCATTCACCTATCAGGAACTTCAGTATACCTGGACTTGATTGCCCCAAGGCTATACTGAATCCCCTTCTCTTTTTCCTCAAATTCCGAAGAAGGATTTAGATGACATAAGGCATCTAAAGAAAAGCTACAGCTTTGTCTCCCTCATGTCCACTATTTGAGTCATGATATTTCTGCTGGAGAATGACTGCTTTCTTCTTCCAGGATAGAAGCTATTCTTAAACTCCCTAGACCAACTACTGTGTCCCAAATGCGTACTTTCCTAGGCATGGCTGGCTACTGCCGCCAGTGGATACTTGGCTATGCCTCTATAGTCAAGCCCCTGCAAAACCTGACTCTTGTTAATCATAGAGACAAGCACCGTCCCATTGCTTATTATAGCTCTGCTCTTAACCCAGTTGCAGCCGGGTTTCCTCCATGTCTTCGTGCTGTAGCTGCAGCTGCTGTCACTGTTGAACTGTCCTGTACCTTTGTATTAGGTTCTCCCCTTACTGTTGCTGTCCCACACGCTGTAGCAGCCCTTTTACTAAAAACTAAAACCCAACACCTTTCAAATGCTAGATTGACTAAGTATGAAGTTTTGCTTCTTTCTGCTGGAAATATTACTTTAACTAGATGCCCTGTTTTAAACCCTGCCTCCCTGTTGCCTGCTCCTTCAGATGGTGAACCCCACAATTGTATTGCTGTTACTGCCCACCTAACAATGCCCCGCGCTGATCTAAGGGACACCACCTTGCAAAACCCAAATCTAGTATTTTATGGTGATGGGTCATGTCAAAAAAACTCAAAAGGTTCTCTTGTTGCAAGGTATGCAGTATGTTCCCAATATGATGTTATAGAAAGCCATCACTTGCCCAATGTGTATTCAGCTCAAGTTGCCGAGCTTGTGGCCTTTACCAGGGCTTGCACCCTAGCCTCTGGTACCTCTTTTAATATTTACATTGATTCTCACTATGCCTTTGGTATTGTACATGATTATAGTCAACTGTGGAACCAAAGAGGCTTCCTCACGTCAGGAGGTGCCAAAATTAGTAATGGTTCATATGTAAATGCCTTGTTAAATGCTTTACAGTTACCTTCTGCTGTTGCTATTATTAAATGCCAAGCTCACCAGAACCCTTATGATGATGTTACACGCAGTAATGCTGTGGCACACTCCACTGCCAAAGCTGGGGCTATTTCCACTCCCCAGGCTACACCCGTGTTTTTGTCTATCTCGACTAACCAGTCTCCATTGGCAATTCTTCACGACGTCGTCCTCCTCCAAGATCAGGCTCCAGAACCAGAAAAATATACGTGCAGACTGGCTGGGTGTTTGTTACACCCTGACCATTTGTGGCGCTTCCCGGATGGCCGCCTAGTTGCCCCAGCGGTCCTTCTTCCCAATCTAGCTCGTATACACCACGCCATAGCACACGTGAGCAAAGAGGGGATGATAGAAGCTGTTAAGCTTGATTGGTTTGCTCCAACTTTTCCATCTCTGGCTCAACAATACTGTTATATCTGCCCTATTTGTCAAGCCCATAATGTGAGAAAGCCTGTAAAAACAAAAAAATCAGCACATCCCCCAACTTGGGGGCCATTTGTAAATTTACAAATAGATTTTATTCAAATGCAGAAATGTTGTTCTTATGAATATGTTCTTGTTACTGTATGTATGTTGTCTGGATGGGTAGAAGCCTACCCATGTGCAAAAGCTGATACCGCCACTGCGAGCAAAAAGGTGCTCAGAGACTTTATTCCAAGGTTTGGTATTCCTTTATCCATAAACTCCGATAGAGGAACTCATTTTACTGGGCAAATAATGAAAGAAGTCTGCAAAATCCTGCAAATCCAGCTAAACTTTCATTGCCCGTACCATCCACAGGCCTCAGGCCAAGTGAAACGCCAAAATGGCATTTTAAAATATAAACTGGCCAAAATTTGTGCTGAAACTCACTTGACATGGCCAGATGCACTTCCCATAGCCCTTATGAGTATGAGATCTACTGTCAATTGAAAGACCGGACATAGCCCACATGAAATGCTGATGGGAAGACCCAGGAGGCTCCCCGCCTCACCACCTGTTGCCTCCCACTTTCGTGATATACATTTACTTGATGATACTATTCTAGACTACTGTACGGCACTAATGAAGTGTGTTAAGGATTTTCATTCACAGGTACAAGCAACTCTCCCCAAAGAACCAGCTGAGCCATGCCAGTCCATCCTGCCTGGTGACTGGGTCCATGTAAAAGTCCGTCAACGGAAGTCATCGGTGGGACCCGCTGGAAAGGCCCATTCAGGTACTCCTGACAGCCAACACTGCAATAAAGTGTCAGGGACTCCAAACGTGAATCCATGCCTCACACAGTAAGAAAACATCAGCCCTGTTAGACCTAGAGTCTCCTCCGTATCAACCTTGTAATCAGCCTCCACAGACTGGTAGTGAGCCTAGCGCCTGCCAACAGGAGAGCTCAAGACCAGTAGTGAGCCAAGCGCCTACTGGCGAAGAGGATTTGCCACTACAGAGTGAAGAGGATTTGCCACTACAGAGCAAAGAAAATGTACCCAAATGACACCACTATGCCCTTTGGGAAAGGAAAAAGGCCTCTACCTAGTTCCTGGTTCCCAAAGTGGGGTTAGTTAGTCGTGACTTGGGTACTTCTGTCTTTCCTTTTGAATCATCTTATATGAACTTAAAGACTCAGCAGCTAAAAGAAACTTTGTAAATCAGACTAGACTTCAAAACAGGTCAAAAAGATCACTCCCACACTGCTATGCTCACCAAAATGCTTTTCATCAACTGTCTTATCAATATGCAAAGGATTTAAATGTTTCTAAATGTTAGGTATGTTCCCACTTGCCTCCTGGTACAATAACAAGGGTGCCCATAATTGCTTTATCCCTTAATTGGACCGACTTTTGTGATATGTATGTTAAAATAGTGAAAAGGTAAAGAGAAAGAAAAACGAGAAGTTAAAAGGCTCATGGCTATAAATATCTAATATGTTGAGCCAAAAAGGCCCAAAAGGGGAGAATGTGGAAATAAGTTTAACCAGGCCTCTTACTTGACTAAGAAGAGAGACAAAGAGAAGAGACAAAGATGCTGATGCTATGTGTTTTAAAATGTTGTAAGATAAGGAAAAACCTTCATGCCTTGTTTTGTCTGTGTGCAGATGCTGCCAATTCTGATACAACCACAACGTGAAAATTGATTTCTTCCACATGGGTCACTCGCGGTCACGAGACCCTGTGGGTGAGAGATGCCCCCCGGGGGCGGGGGCAAGGGCAGGACTGGGCTGGGGAGTGTGGGGGGCACAGGCTGGGTGCGGGAGAGAGGGCCGGGGGCTGCAGGTCAGGAGTGAGGGGCACCAAGGGGCTGTGTAACTCCCCCCACCCTGAAAAGTTCCTGTCCACCGGGACAGCTGACATGAATGGGAAACCCTTGGTCGCCATGGGAACGGGGGTGTGATTGACACCCGCTGGGTGCCCACTGCTAAAAATAGCTGCAAAAAAAATATCCCCAGTGTAAAGGATGAACGAAGTTGCGGCCACGGCTCCACCGCCGTTGTCCGTCCTTTTGTCCGCGCGCTGCGCCCGGGGGCTGGGAGCTGGGAGCAATTCTGCACGGGGGCCTGACACCCTTCCCAGCGTGCCCCACCATGCAGCACAGCCAGGGGGGCAGACACAATTCACACGATGACCCCGAGTTTCCAGCAG
>NW_005843450.1:79166-89446 GCF_000455745.1 Alligator sinensis
GCCCCGCGGGGTCCTGCGGAGGCCTCTGCGACAGGAGAACGGCTCCAGGATCTGTCCGTGCCTTGTCACAGGACAGGTGACAAGGCAGAGCCTTGCGTTTCCCAGGTGGTCAGATGTTTGCCAGGGCCTGGGACATCAATGCACTGAGGCTGCAGGGGTTGAGTCCAGGATCAGGTGGGACTGAGACCTGCCACAGACCGGACAAAGCCCCTCGTGAACTGGATTGGCCTGTGAGCCATATTTTGCCCACCCCAGATCTATAATCATGACACATGATAAAAGGTGGAAAGAGTTGTTTGATTGGAAAAGCAGGAAGAGTTGAGGGGTCGTTTGTGGCTGCACAAATGCGACAACAGTATAACATCCCCACTGCATCTGAGCAGTAGGTGCAAACCTCCGCATTTGATGTCTTAGGTGTTCTTTTAATTAAAAGATGTTAAACAAGTGCAAAGTATTCCAGTGCACGTTGCTGGAGAAACCTCACTAACTGAGAAGCATTTTATTCAAGGCTGAAACTTGCCTTCGTACTACTCTGGATAAGGAACCTCTCTCGAGCCTGGTCAGATGTTTGCCAGGGCCTGGGACATCACTTTAGAAAATGCCCATTCAAGTGTGTGGATGCTCCTCAAAACAATGCATCAATACAGAATTTGGAGGACATCGAGACAAACAAAAAAGCCCAATCCTTCTGCCAGATGCTCCACAAGGATACAATTGCTGCACATGCATATAGCCGGCTCCACACACGGCTCAATGACATGGACTGCGATCAGTCTATGCAAGAAGTTTGCTCCAGCCCTTTCACAGCATCTGATGGAGTAAGTGGGTGACTATGAAAACTCATGCCTCTCCGACAGTTTCCAAGAGTAGAAACAGATGTCATCTTTCATCGCCTTTGTGCCTCCATAAATATTTTTATGGTGGCACAAAGACCAAGCAAACAGATGCCCATCCACAGTTTGTGGCTGCGATGTAGGTGGTATAAACCTGAGCTGGTTTTCCATAGCCGATATCAACAGTCCTTAAGAAGGGAGAGCATGGAGAGCCCAGAGCTGCCCACACTCTCCAGCTCGCTCAGGGTGGCACCCGGGGGGCGTCAGGGACCCACTCCTACACGCCCAGGAACTCCCACTCCCAGGCACACAGGATAAGGCCCAGGCAACCTCCACAGTGCCTGCCCAGGCAAGCCCCTTGCAGATGCATGCTCTGAACCAGGGTTTCTCCAAATTTCCAACCAGCAGAGCCAGGGATCCACTGGGTCCTGCACCACCCCATACCAGGACTTGCATAGCTCCATGCGTCCACATCAGACATGGGGCTAAGTGGGTCCCAGCACAGAGACATGGGGCACCAGGGATTTCTGGGTCCTGCACCAGGATGGCGAGGAGCCTAGGAAATCCCTGGGCAGGGGAACACGTCGCCCACTGTCCCGCACTGGGTCCCTGCCTGATGCAGAACAAGCAACATGGGTTTCACCCAGTGAAGCAAAGCCGATGGGGCAGGACACATCACACCACGGCTGACCTGCTTAATTTGAGGACACCTGTTTCTACCCTGCAGTGCACCCCTCCTCATGTTCCACATATCAATGCAAGGGCCATGGAATAAATGATGGTAGAGCTGGAAAAAGTCCAGGTAAAAATTCAGCATGTTCCACACAATAAAAATACTGAGAGATTTTATTTGTTTTAAATCATCCTTCGATCTCCCCAGGGCACATGAACACGTTACCAAGAGGTGAAGGAGAGCAAGGCTCTATAGGTTTTGTACGTGGGCAGTAGCATAGCTAAGGCGGGGGTGGGGGGTGTCGGGCACCAGCCCCAGGCTGGGGGGAAATTGTGGGGCAGGGAGAGAGAAGAAGGAAGTGGGGGAGAAAACAGCAGCTGCTGTGGTGCCAGCCAGGCGACCGTGGCTAGTGCTGCCTCTGCCAAGAGGCATACTTACTTCCCCACAATAAATGGGAATGAACCGGACGTGATTTCACCCTCTCAAATTCAAGTCTTGTCGATACAAAGGGCTTGCTTACGTGCTTTACTTCACTAGTCTCCACTAGACATGCTCCACTAGTCTCAACAGGAATTGCCCAAATTACACTTTCTGCCAATGGATCTTGAAACTGTGTTTAGTTACATGGTAGGAGAGACGTTTCCTTCCTCATTAGCTCCTTTCCCCAGCTACTTCCAGATCACTATCCGGTTGTTTTCTGTTCAGTTCAACTTTCCAGCATTTTGACAACCTTCACCTAATCACGTCACTCCTCCCGTTCCTTTTGCTTGAAAGCGTTAGCTCCCCTCTCACAACGGGCTTCATTCCTACTAAAGTCTTTCCTTGCATGTATTAACCTCACTGCTAGCTTCACTGCTTTTCATTTCCCGGTAGCTCCTAAGCTTTTCCTCCAAGCTTTCAATAGGTCTGTGGCTTGATATGCACCAGAAACTACATATCCGCTGCTTCTGCAGAAGAGCAGCAGAGTAGGCTTTCGCCTGACTCCAGAGTGAAAGTATATCGGATATTTGCTGGGAAAGGGGACGGGGAAGAGGAGAAGAGCAAGATCAGCCGACCGGCACCAGAGGTGGAACAGAGTTGTGTGTGCAGTTAAGACAACAGTACCGTAAGCTGTCCT
The DNA here is from genome assembly GCF_000455745.1 of Alligator sinensis. Lineage (NCBI taxonomy): Eukaryota > Metazoa > Chordata > Crocodylia > Alligatoridae > Alligator > Alligator sinensis. The sequence continues at coordinate 81,790 of NW_005843450.1, forward strand.
ACATGTCTTCGTGATGGGAATTAAACTAACTTCCAAGGGTTTCCCCTTCAAATCTGCCAAGATAACTTATTTCTAGGGCTGTCAAACCAGCTAGCACTGAGGCATTAGGAATTTTACCAGTGATTTCACAGGAGCCAGGTCACTCGCTTCTTTTTTTGACAATTTGGCAGTGCCTTAAAGCAAGTCACTGCTTGTGGCCGTAAAATAGTTTGGCACTTTTAAGCAAAATGGCCAAACTTATTTTCCATGTGCAATCCTCTTAAGAAATCAGTGCTTGCTGTTAATGTCTTAGTACCTGTAGATGTAGCAGTTGTAGGCCCCCCCAACATTTATAGTTTCAGGGGGCCCAACTCTACCGTCAATCAGCAAACCAATGCCTGCTGATTTGTAGGGTAGTAGCATCAGAATGGAACTATTTATATCAAAGTCACTGATTTTAATCACTGATCACTATCACTGATTTTAATACGGTTTCGCATTTATACTTTACCCTCAGAAAGGTTCATTCTCATTGACTGATGAGAATTAAAACATATTGGTTTGCATCCAAGGATGGCAGTTGCACTAAATGTCTGTCTTCCTCCCTAACCTGTCCATTACCTCTCATTTATATACATTTATTTGAGCAATTATATAACTTAACATACGTTAATTCTAGTTCTTATGTTTCACTAGGTTAGTGAAAAGTGAATGATACTTTTCTTCATTAGCAGAATGTTTTTCAAGCAGATTTGTATTGAGTCACACCTGGATGGAATTTGGTATTTTTACTTAGAAAAGCCTGCGAGGGTTCTCCCCACTTGGTTAAGTGAGGCTGCCTCAAGGGTGCTAGATAAATGCATCATGTCTTTCCTAATTCAGCATCCACTATACAGCAGCGGGTCCCAATCTGTGGTACAGATACCGCCAGTGGTACGCAGACAACCTGGCAATGGTACACATTAACAGATTTATTATAATTACTTTATATGACAAAAATTTGCTGGTGGTACTCAAGGTTGAACTGAAAAGTTTGCTGATAGGTTGTATTATTTTAAAAAATGTTGCTGGTAAGGTTGTATCATTTTAAATTAGCGGTGCACAACCTGTCAGTTTGGGAACCGCTGCTGTACAGAATTACTAGATCTCCCCCTCTCCCATCTTCCTTTTATTTCCATATTGAAAGAAAAAATATTTAATTCCTAGTCTCTCAGCTTTGAATTAAACCAGTCCAAATTCAGGAAATAAACATTGTTTAAAAAATTATCTGTTTAACCTCCTCTAATTATATCAGCTAAATGAATAATGCATAGCCTCCCTTCCCTGCCAGACTGTGCCCAGCCCTGTGCTAAATAACTGGTAAGCTAGCCAGTTCTCTCTGACCTTATCAGATAAGTGGTTAATCATTTGACCTTTCACAGCCCTAGTCCAAATGAAGAAAATATCCTCTTGTGCCTACTAAAGAAACTGAAAACACAAGTTAAAGCAAAAGGAACTGAGATTTAATACAAAAGACGGTACTAGCACCCATTCCATTGTAAAGAATAAAGATAATGAAACGTGAAGACTTAGAAAGCATGAACTGAGCTTAACAATGAAAGATCTCCACTTACACTGTGCAATGAGAGAGCAGCTTCCTTTGACACCTCCCATTATGGACCGAAGTGTCTCTTCTGCCCCAAACGCTCCAAGGACCACATCCCATCTGACATCCCCATCTGCCTTGCGCCCCCTTCTCCTTTTCTCTAACATCTCATGACTCATCTCACATGGGCTATAGTTTGTCCCAGTTTGATCTTGACCTCACTTGTATCTCCAACTACTGTCCCATCTCTCAGCTAATTTAACCGTGTTCACCCTCACTGCTTCGAGCAGAGGTTGGCACCCTGCACCCCTGGGCCAGGTCCAGCATGCGGAGCCATCTTCCCCAGCCTATGGAGTGGGGGAGAGGGGCTTTCACCCACGCAGTGTCCAAGGTATAGGCAAAAAGCAGCAGCAGGAGCACTGTGGGGGGTGGGAAGTGGTGGTGGTAGCTGTGGCTATAGCCGTGGTAGCACAGACCAGGTTGCGAGTAGTCCATGCTTTGAGCTAAGCTCTGGGAAAGTGTCCCCCGTTCCCCCCGCCAACTTTGTTGACCCCCGGCATCGAGTTCTCCTCCAATGTCATCCCAGACCCTCCCCAATCTCCTGCCACTTCTTGCCAGTCTCTAGTGACCTCTTCCAAACCACAGTTCAGAGCCAGTGCCCCATCCCTCACCCTCCCCAGCCACGTTCCACATTGACTGTGGTTTTCTCCCAGAAAACGTGTCCCCTGTTGGCTTCCCTGACTGTCTTCTCCTGCCTTTCCAACCATTCCTTCGGTCTCTAAGAATACTCCCCCTTCCTCCTGTAATGTACTGTGGATGTTTCACCCAGGTCTGCCCGTGGTCCCCTTCTCTTTTCCCTTGACCCCAAGGCACTGCCAGTGAAGGAGAACAAAATAGCAACTTTCATCACCATTATGTGCAAGCGAGCAGATCACGTATGCTGCATAAGCTATCAGAAAGTGAAGGACATAACTTGAAACAGTAAGGCTAGCGCAAACTAAAATAAACCGGCTTTTATCAGCTCTAAGTCAGTAAGGGAAATTTAAATTAGCAGCAAGTGGCGATTGTTAATTGGTGAAGTTGTTGCTGTGGTGATATCGTCATGTTTCCCACATAATGCTTTGGGTAATTAGAGAAGTGCAACAGGCAATCTCCCTGCGGGGCAGTTGTCTGTTCAGAATGCATTCTTTAATAAATCAAGTCTTTAAACTTACGTTGTGGTTCGTCTGAGCCTCCGCCTAACGAACCCAGGGACTTAGATTTTTCCCCTACGCCAGGACTGAGAGTCCGCAGCAGTGGGATCCTGCGTCCCTTCAGGTGTGGAGCGCTGCCCCGGATGTGAACCCCGTCAGCTATGGGACTCACACCTGCGGACACTAGTTACTTGCTGGTGATCCCAGGCTGCCTCTGTACCATCAATAAGACCTGATACGATCTGATGCTGGATCCCACGATCACGCCTCCTGCCATGCATGTGTGGCATGGCTGGAGGCATCATTGTGTGGATCACACATCCCATCCTGTCATGCCTTTACCCGAATGTCTAGAGTGACTCTAAAACAGAGCTGAATCTCTCTCCCCGAACCCAAGATCCCAACACCTGTCCACAGGCAATGAGAAATGAGGTAGCAGAAGGCACACCCGCCGTCCTGCTGACCGCCGGGGCCAACAACAAGGCTCCCAAGCCGGACATCGAGATTGTATCTACAGGCATTTCCACACTTGGCCCCACTGGCAGACACAGCCACCACCACGTGGACGCAGAGCTGCACACTACGGTTGGGTTCACTGCTGCAGCCGTGTTGGCAGAACATGAAACGCTCCTTGGGAAAGCATGAGCCGGAGAAGGAACTGCGCTGTGCCTTTGTCTGCTCTGGCATCTACATATCTACCGTCCACGGGCGGCTTCTGGGTGTTTTTAAAAAACAAAACCCAGGAAAGATGTGCTCGCTGCCAGCAGAACAGACTCAGCTGGGGTCTGAAGATTTTTTCTACATAAGAGCTGGCCAGGAAAGATGTGCTCGATGCCAGCAGAACAGACTCAGCCGGGGTCTGAAGATTTTTTCTACATAAGAGCTGCCATTCACGGGGTGAGAATATAGGATCATCTTGCCCCGTGTCCTGTTTCACACGGGGGCAGCGTGGCTGTTGAAAGGGAGAGGGAATAGGGTACGGCCATGGTTTCCACGCGCCCCCCGCCTTTTCTCTCCCACTTGCAGCCTCCAGCATTTCAGATCCAGTGTGGCGTGCTCAACCTCTGGCCCGTGGGCCAAGCCCAGCCAAGTGCAGCCTGTGGAGCCACCACATCTGGCCCACGCGGCTCCCCAGGGTCAGGAAGTTTAGCAGTGGGGGAGCGGTGGCCAACGCCCCGCACACCCAGTCGGACCCGGCCATGCCCCCTCCCTCCCGCAGGGCTGGGTTATGGCCAGGCCTCACCCCCCTCCCTCCAGGGCGCTGGGTCACATCCTTCCCCCCACCTCACAGGGCCAGGTGAAGTCCCCTTCCCCCTCTGTTGGGGCAGGGCAAGGTGCCCCCACGTGGCTGGATGGGGCCCACACAGCCCCCAGGCGCTGGATCAAAACCGCCATCCAGCCTGTGGTTGCACTGGGAACTGCCCGTCCAGGCTGCCAGGGAACAACGCTGAGCACCGCTGATCCAGGGAGGTGCAAAGCTGGCGCCATGCCTCTGCTTCCCAAGGCCAATAGCTACTGATGCACCTTCGCCCAAGAACTTGTTCAGTCCCCTTCTGAATCTGGCTGAACTGTCAGCTCCCACAACATCTTGTGGTGACTTTAATTGTACGTAGTAAGAAAAAGCACTTTCCTTTCTTAGTTTTAAACTTACAACCTACTAGTTTTATTTTATGACCCGCACCCCCACTTCCCATATTGAGATTGTCAATAATGAACCCCTATTGACTTTCTCTTGACCATTTAATGTTTTGGAAGCCCTTATGCCCCCCTCAAGCATCTCTTGTCTGAACTCAATAGGCCTCGCCTCATTAGTCTCTCGTGCGGAAACCCCTCCATACCACTAAGCATCTTTGTTGCCCTTCTCTGGGCCTTCTGCAGAACATCTTTAAAACCCAGGCTTTCCTAGCTAACCATTCAGATGAACTCTAGCCCGTGCTCGCCACCTTGCGCTTTGGTCATGGTAACACTTTCTCTGACCGTAGGATCATAGGAACGAAGGCCTGGAAGGGAATCTCATGATCTGGTCCAGCCCCTGGTAAACCATCCTGGGCAAGCACTCGATTAACTTACTGTTCAAAATGCCCAGGGATAGAGATTGCACAACCTCTCGACGGACTCTGCCTAAGCATCCTCGTAGTCAGAACTGCTCCCTAATCTCCACCCTGAGTTTCCTCTCCTGTAGCTTGAGGTTATTGCTTCTAGCCCCCCGACGGCCCCAGAGATACCCACCGCAAGCACTGCAACAGGACAGGTGAGGTTGCATGCACGCGCTGTTTCCTCAGCCCTCTGAACTCAGGGGCAACTTCCACCGACTTCAGTACAACCGAATTACATTCAAAGTTTGCTACATGGACAAGACCAAAGCTGGGAACCTATTTTAATATCCTCCGAGAGGCTTGCCAACAGCACAGCAAAAGACAACAGCGGTCAGAAGTATTATAGCAATGACATTGGTAAACGATGGATGTAACGAATTCACTGCTGGCTGGTCTTGCGGTAGATGAAGTTTTGTGATTGAGAGGCCTGAGAAAGAAACAGCATAAAAATGGGGAGGAAAGAAAGAACTGAAGCAGAAGAGGGAACGACCAAGTCAGGGTATCGCAGCAGAAACATGTCAAGACAACCCTGTACTGACACAGGAAGATAAAGCACAACCCCGGGGGAGAGGGAGGGGGAACAGACTTGGGTTTAATACCCAGCGCTAGGAAGTGACTCAATTAAAATAATCAGCATGTCTTCACAGTACTGTAGTGGCATTTATGTTAACCGTCTCGTGAAATAAGAGCATGCCCAAAATGGTCTTAGATCTACTATGGCCACACTGCACTATATTCTCTTCAAATAAACGGCGCCTATCTAGATGGTTTTTGTAACTCCACCGGGAAAAAATGGCCTATGTCCAAAGGCCAGACTTGGGTATGAAAGTTCACTGGAGTGAGAAGTGCTGTTTGGTAGCGTTACACTGAAGTCAGAACAGATGATATTCAGTGACCTTGCACTGAGTTCATGATTATTTTACCAACCCCGAGAAGCCGGATGACACTTCCCTGTACAAGGAGAAAGCAAGTTCTTTACTCCAAGAACATTAAACACTGATTTCAGAGAAGCTGCAAGGGGTGTAAGGCGAGAAGGAAAAGGGACAGAAGAAAACACAGTGATGCGGCCATCACAATTATTTAGCGAGTAATCTCACCTTAGATTACAGGACAACATAAGAGGTTTTTAAAGAGAAGTGAGAAACATGAATCAACAGGAGCCCACTCATAACCCTTGGAGAAGTAGGTGACAACCTCCCCTTTCCTTTCCTGCTGGCCCTTACAGTCGGCCCTGCTTTCTAGCAGCCACATCACCTCTCTGTAGCTGGGGGAAACGGCCCTGCCCCGACCCCTTTCATCGCAGCAGCAGTCGCGCACGCTCCACTTCCAGCATTTCCTGGCTCCTTCTTTCATCACATTAAATTTTAATGCCCTGATGCACCACCAATCCCCTCTACGAGTGTGCACCAGACTCCTCATGTATGTGCCGCGTGTTAGGTCACACTCAGACATCTTCCCCAACTCTTTATGCTAATAGTATTGACTAACTTGATTTATACGCTGCCCTTCCCAAAGTCTCAGGGTGGCTTACAGCAAGACAGAGACCACAAGAGAGCAAACTGAATATCAACGTAGGACAGGATGTAAACCCCCCTAAACACCACCCCAGCTTGGTCGTGCTTGCTAAACAGCTGCCCAGATAGGAGGGTCTTCCTGCGTGTCCAGCAGACGCCCAGGCTCAGACTCCGGTCGCCCTGGCACGGGGGCATGTCCAGAGCTGAGGAGCGAGTAGGGCGGGCAACCTCCCACCGGTGTTTGCCAAGGGACCGTGGGGAACGGATGCCACGAGGAGCCTGCTATCGGCTAACCTTGGGGACTGCGATGGGGCGTAAGGGAGAAGGAGGTTTCTTAGACATAACGGGCCCAGAAATGCAGAGCTTTATAGATAAAAACCAGCATCTTGGACCACACTAGCTTTTATTGCTTGCTAAGCTGGCCACTGTGCCTTTTTCATACTACTCTTTTCACGTGAAATATTCTCTGAACTGATTCATCAAGAAAGCGTGCAGTTTTCCTTCTAACCCCCATTAAAGAAAAGACTGTTGTGTTCCCTGTAGGAGGGCTGCCAGGGAACCGTCCTCACTCAGGTTGAGCAGCAGCTGAGGACCATTGTCCTCATTCACAATCAAATACTTGCAGTGTACAAATCTGTACGTGGGAAGTTTCCCTCTTCTCCACCCGTTGTCGGCAGCTTGTCTCCCGCACAGCACCCGCTTCTCCCGGGGCACGGCGCTCACCACCGGTGTGTCAGCCCGCGGCAGCACCGTGCTCGGGGCCAGACCGGGCCTCCAGGACTAGTGCCGTGTAAACGGTGTGCAGTACCTCCCTGGGCATGGGAGGGGACGGCTAAACGGGAGGGATGTCTGAAAGCATCACCTGACGCGTGCGTCCAGTTTCAAGGCATTGGTTCTGCCTTCAGCAAAGAGCTGCATCCCGGAGCCCACGGAGGCAGCGCGGAGCGCAGGGCAGTGCGGCCCCGGCGCCCCGAGACGTCCCCGCCGCGCTGCCGTCCGGAGCGCCAGCGCGCTGCCCAGTGCCCCGGGGCGCTCCCCGGCATCCTGACATCACTGGGACACCCGTGGTCGCCATGGGAACGGGGCTGATTGGCACCGGCTGGGTGCCCACTGCTAAAAAGAGCTGCATTAAAAATAGCCCCGGCGGAAAGGACAGATGAAGTCACGGCCCCGGCTCCGCCGCCTCCTCCGCCCCGTCGGCTCTGCGCTGCGCTGCGCCCGGGGGCTGCGACCTGGTGCCCACCGCCCCACCCCCAGCACCGGGCAGCAGCGGGGCCGGAGGCGGGGAGG
>NW_005843450.1:90490-97147 GCF_000455745.1 Alligator sinensis
TTCACCAAGCAGATCCATCCCAGCTGCTGCCCTCGGGCCTCTGAGCCTCTCTGTGCCCCTTGGTGTAGGCTCTGGTGCTTGCGCTCCCGGCTCCCCAAGCTCTGGGCTCCCACGAGACAAGCAGGGAGGCTGCTGGGGGACATCTCTGTCCTGTGCAGTCTGGCACAGGTGTTCAGCAGCAGGGTCCTGGCAGCCCCGTGGATGTAGTATAGACAGTTCCTCCACCACATCTCCAGTCCCCCATCCTCAAGGGGGATCCGGGCAGGGGAAGATGCCCTGATGCATCACAGTGGGATGGTGTTGCTGAGGTCACGTCACTGGTGGGCTCCCACGTGCCGTTTGCTGTTCACATGCTGTGGGGGGCATCTTGGTGCGAGGCGCCTCTGTGAAATTGGAAGTGGCAGAGAGGGCTGAAATAAGGACAGGAACAGAGAGGTCAGTCACTTGAGGGTTAAAGAAAAAGCCAGGTGGGTTCAAATGCAAAATGAGGTGCCAGTTTTAGTGATAAGCTACAGGGGGAAACAGTGCCGATGGTTGATTTTCTAACTCCAGCAGGTTGGGAAATCTGACCTGATACATCTCTGGCAGGCGTGCGTTAGGTGTGCACGTGCTAGGACTCAATACAGGACAGGGACTGAGGATGGGTAGGTGGAAACTGTGTAACTCCCTACTGAGATGACAGTGTTGCACCATACGAGTGCCTTTTCCTCATGGAGCCCAAATTGCTTGGAAAGCAGTGTAAGCAAGACTGAAAAGAGGAGTGCATGTGAGTGCAGGAGCGTATCAGTGCCGCGGGGCACTGCTCCTGCTCACATTGTGCTGGGAAATGTCTCCGTGCTGCAATCAGGTCCAGAGAAGTTGTGCATGATGAGCACGAGGGAGCGGGTGCAATCACAGTACGTTCGAGGGGCTCGACACCCGCACGGTCCTGTGCTCACATGTCAGACGCTGCCTTTCTCTTTGGTGGCTCTGTTGCAGCTGGTCGTGCCTCCCGGAAAGACTCTCTCCACAATTGTAACTGTGTCACTTCTAATTCTGGACAGTCATGCTAATATTGCTTAACTGTAGTGCAAACAATGACCAGTTTTAGCCTGTTGCTCTTCAGAAGAGTTCGGTGCCCAACCTCCAGGCCCAGGTCTGGACTCTCTCTCCAGGCAGCCCCACCAGTGCTGTGACTCCCGTGTGACACAAACCTCTGCTGAGGAGCACACACCTCCGGGACACCGGACAAGAGTGTTTCTTCCTGAGCAACACAGCTTCATGACTCAAACGTTCCCCCACGGCTTCTTCCCCCGAAGTATGAGAGTGACCAGGAGCTCCTTTGCAAATGCCCCTGGATCAGAGCAGACCCCTGAATACTCCGATCCCTGCTACCACAGGCACAGATGTCATTTCCTTTGGTGGACATCGACGTGATGTGGGAAAGGGTCCGCAGCGAGGACAGGACAGCACCTGGGAGCGCTGGGGGCCAAGAGAGCTCCAAGCACCAGCCGCTGTTACCCGCCCTCCCCCAGCGCTGGAGACAGACGCAGAAGAGATCCAGGTGTGGGAGATGGGGCTGGTGTTGGCATCGCGGGTGTCCACAGCTCCAGCTGGCCGCCCAGGTCTTCCAGGTCCCCGAGGTGACAGCTACAGCCATGAGGAGCTGAGGATAGCCAGAGTCTGTGTGCCAGGACTGCGACCCAGGCACGGGAGCAGAGGGGACCCCACACGCCGTGCAGAGCTCAGGGCTGACCCACCCCTGCTCTCCCCAGGCCATGGGCAGGGCTGGCCCCGGCTCCGCAGCCCTGTGGGGTGGGGCAGGAGCAGCTCCGGCTTCGGGCTTCACGCTGCACCTTGGCCCCTGCTCCCAGCCCCTCCCTGCCACACCAGGAAGGGGAAAGCACAAAGCCACGGCCCACGGATCCACGCTGCCTCGCAGGAGAGGAGATGGCGACTGTGGCGGGACAGACGGATGCCTGGGCCCTGCGCCTCGGGGGCCTGCTCCTGCCTCTGCTCTTCCTGGGGACAGCAGGTAAGTGCCGACCCCTGCTCTGCTGGGGCGAGGGATGGCAGGGCCGGGCTGTGGTGGCCGTGTTCAGCCCTGGTGCAGGGGCAGCCGGGTGCTGTCTCTTGAACATGCCTGGAACAGAAGTCCCAGTGGCCCCGTGTTTGCGTCTGGGTCTGCCCAGGGCGGCCGGGTCAGACGTGGGCTGTACAAGAGCATGGAGGGGTGTGGAGATCAGCTGGTGCAGGAGACACCCCCTCCGTGGTGCCCAGTGGTCCCAGGACACTGAGACCTGGAGGAGCTGATGGACCGGACCTCAAAGCACACACTGCCCCTCCTGCTGTGCACCTTTCCCTGCCCGGGGCTGCGGCTCTGGGCAGTCGGGAGCACTGGGGCCCTGGGAGCAGACCCCGGGCAGGGAGCAGGAGGGGCCGGGATCCCCAGAGCCCCCCAGCCCTAAGCCTGCCCTGGGGTCCTGCTCCCAGGACAGGGGAGGCCCCGGGATGACTCTCCCATCCGCTCCTCAGAGCCACGGGGCTGTCGAGAAGGGCAAGAGCTGGGCCTGGCCCCGGTCCCAGACCCATTTCAGCTCCTGGCACAGGATGGAGCCCCTTCGGGTTGATCCCAGCTGGGGCCTGGCTCCTTCCCAAGGGAAACCGAAAGCCAGAGAGCAGCTGCTGGGAATCCATTTCAGCCCCAGGGACAAGGACTCTGGCAGGATGAAGGGAAAGATGCAGCCCTGGGGCAGCGCCTGGGCAGTCTGCTCCTTTACATGGCCCTGCTCCTTTCTCCCCTTTTCCCTGCCCCACAGGATAATCCCAGTCCCGCTGCTCCCCTGGTGTTGGTGTGGGGGCAGCCGGGGGCTGGGGCGGGTGTGCAGCCCTGGGGCAGCCTGGCCAAACCCCGTGGGAGGAAGGTGCGGGTGACGGAGAGGGGGCAGTTCAGCGTGTGGGGGTGAAGTCCCGTTGCCCCGAGCGCAGCAGGCCCCTGCCCCCCCAGCCCCCATCTCCCTGCACCAGGTCCCCGCGGCGGGGTGTGCCATCCTGGGCAGCCTCTCCCCTGCGCCGGCCCCGCCCCGCGGGGGCTCCCGGCTGGCTCCCGGGCAGGTTCCCAGCGGCAGGTGACCACGGCACCCTCCTCCACGGCCCGCGTGGGCTCGGGGGCCCTGCTGCAGTGCCGGTTCGATGTCGGGGGGCCGGTGGCCCTGGACTCCCTGCGGGTGATGTGGTATTTCTTGGATCAGGAGGTGGCTTCCTTTAAGCACAGCAGGAGCCAGGCCTGGCCCAGAGCCAGCCTGCCATCCCACAAGGAACTGAAGAGCGGAGACGCCTCCTTGTCGCTGGTCGCGGTGACCGTGCCCGACGGGGGCTTGTACCGGTGTGTTGTGGGGTACGGGACACAGCAGCACCACGGGGAGACCATCCTGCGCCTGCTCGGTGAGGACCAGAGAGGGGCCCACGGGCAGTCTGGCCGTGCTCAGGCTGGACACGGGTGGGTTCATGGGGACACAAACACACAGCCCCGCGCCATGTGCAGTGAGGTGTTGAACAAGCAATGCTCGCCAGAGACCGAGGGACTCTTTGCTCTTGTCATGTCAGACCCTGGGTTCAGCGCCAGCTCGGGCACCCATTGTGTCCTGCTGCGCAGGGCTGTCCCAGCCCTTCAGACCCACACCGCCGTGGTGACGCCTGCTGGGGGCCCAGGTCCCACGTGGCCTCAGTGGTCATGTGGGTGCCCAACCCGTCAAGGGGACTGGCACATGTCCCAAGTCTCAAGACCTGAGTCCCAAGGCGCACAGTGACTCTGTTTTCCAGCTGCCCCGACACTCTCCGTCCCAAGAAAACCAGTTGTGGCCGATGCCGAGACCTCCCTCCTGTGCCACGTGGGGCGGTTCTACCCCGAGGACGTGGACGTGGCGTGGCTGAGAGACGGGGAGGTCCTGCAGGGCTTCACCCGCTCCAGCCCCCAGAGGAACGCAGACGGGACCTTCAACCTCACCCTCACCTACACCTTCACCCCCGCCCGCAGCAATGCCGATAGCATCTTGTCCTGCTACGTCCGCCACGAGGCTCTGGAGCAGCCACTGCAGGAGGACGTCTCCCTGGACATCCGAGGTGAGAGCCCGCACTGGGACCTGCCTGCTGCCCTGACTCTGGACACGGGGGAACTGGGAATGTAAACCCCAAATCGGGGCTTGCACTAAGGGACTGTGATCAGGCTGGGAAGGGCAGTGGGTGGAGGTGCCGGGGAGCAGCTGCATTTATTGTCATGGTTGTGCAGGTTCTTAATGTGGTTTCAGGTGTGCAGTGACAGGTTTATGCAAGATGATTTATATGTATAGATAACTATATATATATATGCTTTAAAAAAAAACAAACAAGGGCGCTTCACCTGCCCCCTCCCCAAGGGAGCACAGAGCTGTACCAGGCCAGCGTGCAGGCGGCGCTGAGCTGCAGACCAGCATGGTCGGGGGCTGCATTAGCAAGCAGGAACGCTCCTTCCCTCCCAGGGGAGCTGGAGCACCAAGGAGCAGAGGGACGCAGGCCTGGAGGGGTCTCGTGGGCTGCTGCGTCCAGGCCCCTCAATTCCCAGTGCCTGGGCAAGCGCAGGGTCCCCAGCATCCCAGAGCTCACTGTTAAACCTCGACTCCACGTGAGGCCCAACGACTGAGGAGGCGACACATCAGTTGCCCACGGGATCAAGAGCACGGCCCCTCGTGGGGCAAACACCAGCACGCACTGCGTTCACCAGCTTTATTGAAGTGGAGGCAACTTCGGGCAGGTCCCCACCCAACTGGGCAGCGGCCCAGAGCATCAGTGCGTTCATACAGTTATACCTTCCAGGCTACAGTCATTAGCATTAAACCATGCCCAGTTCCCTCCCCCGACCTCCTCCCGTTACGCCCATGGCTCCGCCCTGCCTTCATTTCCATGGAGCTGGCCATGCGTTAGCCCATTACCATGGCAACGTTCACTCTGCGCCTGTGTGAAGTCGTCACCCCTACTACCCTCGGTCACCTGCGGTTACTCATCTTAAAACCCTACTTTTGCATTTTCCCTCTTGCTACACCACTGGTTTCCTCCCGTCTGGTGTGAGTGCCTCTATTCCCCGACTGAACAACCGGTCCAATGATGAGACAAAGGATTCACCATTTGAAGCCCCACATCCCACTTATTAAACACACTTGTCATTTTGCTGGTGTTAGTTAGAATTAGCGTTACGCTTCTGCTGCTTAAGCCTTCTGCCCAGTCACATCTCTAACTTGGGCACAGGAAAGCAATGTATCAGCTGCAAGACCAATGCTTTCAGTGTTCGGGCTCACCATAACTCTGCAGGGAAAAAGGGCGAGAAACAAAAGGAGGGAAAAGGAAGTGAAAAGAGCAGGTAAAGACCAGGTTTACCATCCTAACGCTCACAACGGAGAGGGCAGGGTCTGGCTTGTGTCTTGATGTATAGTTAACATTTAACTATATATATATAGAAGTATTTTCTTTAAAAAAAAAACACGGGCCCTTCACCTGCCCCCTTGCCTGAGGCACAAAGGATGCCAGGCCACGCGCCAGAGGTAGCCACAAGAGAGATGCGGCCCTGTGTGTGCCCTGCCCCTGCGACCTGATGAAGGAATGGGTTGCGGGTGGGGTCTGGCTCGGGTCGTGGGGAAGGTCCCCCTCCTCCCGTCAGAGCAGATCTGCAACCGGAGCTCTGCCTTGTCCTCTCGTGCAGCACCGGATCAGACTGGTGCCGTGGTTGGAGCCGTCCTGGGGATCCTGATCGGAGCAGGAGCCACGGCCGCTGCAGCCATTTACTTCTGGAGGAAGAGAAAAAAAGGTAGAGTGTGAAGTTGGGGTGCAGGGGCACAGAGGGAGGGGATGGACCAGAGAGTGGGGAGGTGACAGTGAAGGAGCAAGGATGCCTGAGCTGGAGAAGCCATTCCCACAGTGGTTCCCTGCCCTGGGCTCAGACTGGACACATCTACCAGACGATCCCAGGCTGACCCGTGTCCTGTGTTGGTTGCTTGGCCCCCAGGCTGGGCGGTCTCCTACAATGTCGCAGAGGTGCAGGGGCCGGAGCGGTGCCTGCTGGGCCAGGAGGTGACCCTGCGCTGCTCCATGGAGGGGACGTTCCCCGAGGACATGGCTGTGACATGGGAGAGGATCCACAGCGAGGACAGGACGGTGCCTGAGAGCGCTGGGGACCAGGAGAGCCCCGAGCACCAGCCACTGTTCCCCGCCCTCCCCCCGGGCTGGAGAGTGACCGAGGAGAGAGCTGGGACCCGCCTCACGTCCTCCCTGACCTTCACCCCCACGCTGCAGGACGACGGGGCGCGGGTCCGGTGCGTCTTCCTCCACGAGGCCAAACGGATCAGAGAGGAGCGAGTGTCCCCGGAGATCCGGGTGTGGGGTGAGTGCCCAGCGCCCCACTTCCGGGTGTGGCCAGGGCCTGCTGCTGTGAGGGAGGGATGTATCCAGGGGTAGGCAGTTACTTCAGGATCTGTGTGGGAGGGAGGGGGGGCTGAGGCTGGAAGGCAGCCCCACATGCTTCACAGTGGGGGACTGCGCCATGCTGTGCCTGACTTGGTGGTGGTGGCGCTGGGAGAGAGGACCATGGAGGGGCTATGGAGAATTTTTGTGTGCCTGCATCCTCCCACGTAGCCCCGTTCCCAGCACCAC
>NW_005843450.1:97996-101146 GCF_000455745.1 Alligator sinensis
CCAGGGGCCGCGCTGGCTGGGTGCGTGATGGGAGCCCACGGCAGAGGCTGCCAGGAGCTGGGCTCAGGTCGCCCGGGGCATTGGTGGGCATGTGTCTGGCGCCCGGGGACAGGGGCATCTCGCTGACACGCCGCTCCCACCTGTTGCAGCCTGCCGTCCGCGCCCTCCGCACCTGGGGGAGGTCTCCCACCCGCAGGCCCTGGTCCCGGGGCAGCCGGAGACCCTGCGGTGCCGGATCTCGGGGTTTTACCCCGGGCAGCTGGCGGTGACGTGGCTGCGAAAGGGAGCGGGAGAGAAGGCGCCCAGGCCCCTGGAGAGCTCAGACCCCCACAGGATGCACACCCCCGCCCCCAGCCCCGCGCCGGACGGGAAGTCCTACAGCGTGGAGTCCGAGCTGCGCCTCCCCCCCGCAGGGCCCGAGGACGCCGGGGTGGAGTACCTGTGCCGCATGCAGCATGAGGCCCTGAGGGAGCCCGAGTCCAGGTCCAGCGGGTGGCTGTGGGTCCAAGGTAGGAGCGCGTGGGCCGGGCAGCGCGGGGCGAGTCCGCGGTGGTGACACCCGGGGGCTGCTGTGCTCTGCACCGGGGTCATGGCCCCGTCTGAACAGACCCCCACTTGGACTGAGCTTCCTGGATCTGCTTCTCAAGTGCAGGGGGCAATTTCTGGGTGGTTTGGGGTACATCCCCTCCGGTCACTGCAGGAAAATGGGGGAAAGCACCGAGCACCACCAGCCTGAAGGAGAACATGGCCTCCTGTCATGGCCCAGAGTCACAAGCGGCGAGGCTGTGTGGACAGGATGCACCCGGGGCTGGGCTAGGTGGGTGAGGGGAGCCCATGGTAGGGGCTTCTGCGTAGCTGGGCGCAGGCTGGTTGGGGCGGTGGGTGGGTACGTGTCGGGTGTCACAGACAGGACACCTCTCCCTCCTGTAGCTGCCCCCCGACACCCCCTTGGGCTGAGCTTCCTGTCACTGGTTCTCAGCCTCAGCAGCGATTGCTGGGCCATTGGGCACGTCCACTCGGGCAGCCCGGGCTCTCAGCCCCGGTGGCTGTGGGGAACATGGGCTCCCGTCAAGGCCGAGTTCCTAGCAGTGATGTGTGTCAGGGGATGTTCCTGACCCGGACTGGCTCCCCCTGCTCCGATCCAGCTCCTGTCTGGACACCACACATCCCAAGGAGCATCCTTCTGCCTGGCTCCTGCGCTCCCCCGTGCCCCAGCAGGCAGGTGCAGCCTTGGCCCTGCCTGACTCAGGGGGAAACCCAGAGGCTCGGTCTCTGCCAGGTGAACAGACCCATGGGCCCAGATTCATAGATTCATAGATGTTAGGGCCGGAAGGGACCTCAATAGATCATCGAGTCCGAACGCCTGCATAGGCAGGAAAGAGTTCTGGGTCTAGATGACCCCAGCTAGATGCCCAAGTCACAAGCTTGTTTCCAATCTTTCCTAGGCCAGAGAGCATTCTCCAGAGGCTCAAACAGCTGAGTAGGGAGGAGGCAGCTGAAGACAGAGGCAGCGTCACCAGCACCACATCTCGTGTGCTCACCCAGGCCATGGCAGAGATGGTGCCAGGAGCTGGACTGTACTTGCTGGGCTGGGCTGGGCTGGGCTGAGCTGGGCTGGGGGATTAGCCTGGGGCTGGGGCACAGGGCCCAGGGACTATGTCATGGCTAGGCCATCCTGGGTCTATGTTGGTAGAGGCTGCTCTTGGTGTCTCCTGTCCAAATCTGTGATGGGGCCTGGCAGGGAGCCCAGGGGTAAGGGGGGGGTCCATATGTAGCCCAGCCCCACATAGCCCCTGGGCTGCTGCAATAAAGACGACAGTGCTGACGATCACCCGCTCCAGTCTCTCTCCTGCCCAGGCCTGGCTGCCTACACAGGGGCTGCAGCTTGGGGCTCTGCTCCGCCCTGTGCTGGATGCTGCACGTTGTGGGGAAGGGAGGTGGGGGCTCTGGACCCCCTAGGGCAGGTGGGCATTGCCAGGTGATGGTGCTATGCCCCATGGAAGGGATAAGCCATGGCACAGCCACCATCCAGGAGCCAACGGCTGTGAAGAAGGTGCTCGAAACAACCGGGTGTTGGACACGGGAACAGGGAGGCCGGGCCCTGCCAGGAGGCTTGGGGCCCCCCTGGGGTGAAGGAAGCTGGGCCAGCTGAATCCCAGCCCGCAGTTCCTGCTGTTTCCCCAAACCCTTGGCTCAGGACCAGTGTGTGGCTGAGAGAATGAATGCTTGAGACAGGAGTTTCCCCTCCACTGATGTTGGGTCCCTCGGCAGCAGCACACACTGATACAAGGACACCTCGCAGGAGTGGGCACTGCATGGGCTGGTTACAGGGTGGAGGGTAATGGGGGCTTAGGGTGAGCAGGACCTAGTGGATGCTGTTTGGATGCAAGTGGCTGCCTGGGCCGGAGGTGAATGAGTGAGGATCTGAGAGCGCTGGACACAGAGAGAAGGTCCCAGGGCAAACAGGGAGAAAGAAGGCCTTCTTCCACTTCAGGGAGGTCTTGCTAGACCTGGGCTGCACGGCTCCTGGGGAGATCCAGGCATTGCAGGTCTCTGCAGCTTTATTTGCCCGCCCAGGTCTTCCAGGTCCCCCAGGTGACAGCTACAGCCGTGAGGAGGCTGGTATTGGAGCCTCAGACGTGGAAGGCAGTGTCCCCTGCCCTGTGTATTGTCTGGAGCCCTGCAGGACTGGGGCCTGCGGGCATCTCCTGATGGCCATGTCCCAGGCGCAGCAAAGGCTGCCAGGTGTGCCAGGCTTCCCACCACTGAGCTGCACAGCTCAACACAGACACAGGGAAGTGGAGCACGTGAGGCCAGAGAGTTTTCTGTTCCTGACAGGGGCTCATGGAGAGGTGCTGGGTACTGGGGAGGGCAGTGCCCAGCTCAGATACAACCTGGCCTGACGGAGATATGACATGCAGGTGGTTTGTCCATAGTAATGAAAGTGAGTGCCAAGGGTGCAGCATTGCCAACCCCACGGTGTCAAAAACCATAAACTCTTAAAAATCAAGAGACTTGGAACATAAATCATGAGATGCTATTTTTGAAGTATGTGTGTGGGGGGGGAGG
This sequence comes from Alligator sinensis, assembly GCF_000455745.1. Taxonomy (NCBI): domain Eukaryota; kingdom Metazoa; phylum Chordata; order Crocodylia; family Alligatoridae; genus Alligator; species Alligator sinensis. The sequence continues at coordinate 101,066 of NW_005843450.1, forward strand.
GGAGTAACTGGTGAAGGTGTGGGGGGCTGTGGGTTTGTGTGGGGTTTGAAGCTGGGGGTGGGGGCTGCACACCCTGGCAGG
>NW_005843450.1:101453-102317 GCF_000455745.1 Alligator sinensis
CCCCCGCTCCCCGCCCAGGTTAGCCAGTGATGCTTTTTAAAGTAGTTGGCTAGTGGCCAGCACTGGCAGCTTCGGTTGGACTGGGCTGCTGAGGTCAGGAAGGTTATTTAAAGGCCCGGGCCAGGAAGAAGGGCAGCCATTAGCCATGCGGTCATCCAGGTGAATCTGAACCTGGCTCTCTCCTCATCACCGCATGCTGCAAGTGACCGCAAGTTTTCCTCAAGTGCGCATTCGCCTGATAATAGAATTCACCATAAGGCATAGGGTGGGTAAGGAAACTAGTAGGGTGGAAGTGCTAGATTTAGGAAGGCTGACTTCAGCGAGCTCAGGCGTTTAGTCAACAACACACTGCAGAGTAAGAGATTTGCCAAGATGGGAGCCCAGGAAGGGCGGCTGTGCCTCAAAGAGGAGATCCTTCAGGCACAGAGGGAGATGATCCCAATGCGGGGCAAAAGGGGGAAAGGGGCCAAGAGGTTTTCTTGGCTGACCAGAGAAATCCAGAGCAGCCTAAGGGAAAAAAGGGGGGCATATAAGCAGTGGAAACAGGGAGAGATTACTAAAGAGGAGTATGCCTCCTCAGCTTGCGCTTGTAGGGAGGCAGTTAGACAGGCCAATGTGGTCCCCAATTCCAAGAAGGGGAGGGAGGAGGACCCGGGCAACTATAGACCAGTCAGTCTCACCTCCATCCTAGGCAAAGTCTTTGAAAAAATTATCAAGGCTCACATTTGTGAGAGCCCGGCAGGACAAATTATGCTGAGGGGAAACCAGCATGGGTTCATAGCAGACAAATCATGCCTGACCAATCTAGTCTCTTTTTATGACCAGGTTATGAAACGCCTGGACACAGGAGGAGGGGTGGATGTC
>NW_005843450.1:103319-107644 GCF_000455745.1 Alligator sinensis
ACTCTTTCCTGCCTACACAGGGGGTCGGACTCGATGATCTATTGAGGTCCCTTCCGACCGTAACATCTATGAACATATATATGATGTATCCCCCATATAGCTTTTATTAAACCAACTAACTAGCTGCAAAAATTTATTTGCAAGCATTTGGACACCCACCTCCTCTATGTCTGTGAAGGGGTGGGGGGCTGTGGGTGCATGTGCGGGGTGTGGAGCCTTTTCCAGGGCCCTGCATCCCCTCCCTGCCCTCCTGGGCACAGCGCAGGGCCCCCACATATATATGATGTATCCCCCATATAGCTTTTATTAAACCAACTAACTAGCTGCAAAAATTTATTTGCAAGCATTTGGACACCCACCTCCTCTATGTCTGTGAAGGGGTGGGGGGCTGTGGGTGCATGTGCGGGGTGTGGAGCCTTTTCCAGGGCCCTGCATCCCCTCCCTGCCCTCCTGGGCACAGCGCAGGGCCCCCAGGGCAAAGGCAAAGGCAACAGTGCAGAGAGACCCAAGAAAACCCTAGTCCAAGCAGTTGGGCAATTATTGTAAAAGCTCCACATCTGAGGCTCGGGATGTATTTGGTAGCCATGCTGTTGGGAGACAAAAAGAAACCTAGAACTCCTGGTTCAGAAATGAAACCTGTTATTAGACCAACTAGGGCATCGCAAAACAATCTCTTTTCCTGAAAGCTTTCAGACAGGGATTATTGCATGGGGGGGGCAATAACTGTGTCCTGCACCCACCCCCCTGCACCACCCTGCTGCCACCTAAACCTCACCCAGCCTTTCCCTGGGCAGGAAACTCAGGGCTGTCACTGCTGGTGACGCCTGTCCCGCTTGGCTGTGGCTCGTGCCCCGCACACGCTGGCTCCAGCCCCGCACGGCCGTGCCCGGAGCACAGCGCTCACGGCCCGGCTCCGTCCCGGCCTCCGCAGCCCCTTTCTCCGCCTCTCAGGACTCCCCCGCAAACGCGGGAAGCAGCAGTCCCGGCCGTGTCGGGCATCGCAGACCCGCTCCGCGAGCACACCCGGCTCCGCACAGCTCCCAGCACCCCCAGGCCGGGAGAAGGTGCTGAGCTCCTCTCTCTTGCTGGTTCTGCTTGTAACCCGGGCCGTACTCCAAAAGGTACCCCCTCTCCAATTAAAGGCATCAAATTAGGTGCACAAGTGCTGTGGGAGGTGTAGGGACACTCCTCCCCTTCTAGAGCAGAACCATCCCACCGCGGGAAATTTAACCATATATCTTGGTTCCCTTTTAATGAGGGAACAATACTGGGAACATAACAGGCATAACCAGGGGGTATAGGGGACACTACAATGCCCCAAGGGGCAGGATTCAACAGAGGTTAAACACTTACGATCGTTGGCAAAAGACACGGCTAACAAAATATAACACAAACAGCAGAGCAAACAATACTGGTTGGGGGAATCTAAAAAGGCACAAAATACAAAATGTCAAAGGACAAAGAAATATAGGGCCTGGGTACCTGGAGGGGGAGAAAGGGGGAAAACACAATAGTCCCTTTCCACTGCAAGAGGGATTTCTCCTTGTTAGCTCACTCCCCACAAGTCACCAAAGCTGGGACATAAACTCAGATCTCCCACGTGGTAAGCAGAAGCACTGCCACACCGCCACCAGTGCTGGCACTGCCCCAAGCTGCTGGGGGTCTTGACCATCCTGGAGCCCCGGCCTCACGTGGAGCTGCCTGGTCTCTGACTGGAGGAGCTGGAAGCCGAGCTGGGAACCTCTCAGGTCGCTGCTCAGATCCTTGCTAGAGTGGGCAGCCTCTCCTGCTGGCCACAGCCCATCGTAGGGGATCCTGGAGCGCAGCGGGCGACTCTCCTGCCGGAGGGTCCCACTGCTGCCTGCAGGTCCTGCTCCTTCAGGCTCTTCTGGGGCAGCTGCTCCCGCCCCGCTGGCTCCGCTCTTGCCAGCTCCTTCCTCATGGTACCTCACTGGTTTCGTCCCTGAGTCAGCCGCGCTGCCCCTTTTATCCCCCTCTAGGTGACCCAAGGGGCCATTCAGGGGACATGAGGGGTGAGTCTCTGGGGCCTGATTGGTGAGGAAAAGGAATCCACAGTCCTCCAATCATCTTTTGCCCTTTCAAAACCCCTGGGCTAGGTCACTGCCAGCTAGCCCCTCGCACAGGTCTGCACTGGCAGAGCAGGGAGGAGCGGGGAGATGTCAGGGGAGGGGAACTCTGCATCCCTGGGGGGGTCAAGGAGAGGATGGACGGGTGCTGGGCACAGAGAAGCTGATACCAGTGCCCTGCTCTGGGGGTGTCCCAGGGTCTGGGCTGTGCTGGTGGCTGCTGGGAGGGAATCCCCTGTCGTGTTGCTCTGTGTCATGATGAGTCTTTATTTCAATCCTCCCCCAGAGGCACTGGGTGATGTAGCCCTGGCTGGGGCTGGGCTGGGCCGTGCCAATGCTCCTGCTGCACCAACCCCGCAGGGTCCTGGCTGGAGGGTCTTGCCCCTGCGCTCAGGCTTAGCCCTACACTGCACTGGGGCAGGAAGGGATTTCCCCCTGCTCACAGTGGTCACTCCCAGTCAGAACCAGCATCTTCCCTCCTCCACGGGGCATGTGCTGGGGCTCCCGGGGTGCGATGCTCCCAGGGGAGTCCTGCCCCCAGGCCCGGGCTGGGGGCTGCGAGCAGGCAGGAGGGGCAAGCAGGCAGGGAGCAGGGGTGCAGAGCCCAGGGTCCCCCCCGGAAGCAGCTGCATCCCGCACTGCAGCGGGGCACGGCAGGCTGGGATGGCCCTCCATGTGCAGCTGCAGCCAGCACCCCAACCCCCGCCAGCCCCGGAGCCCATGGAGGCAGCGGAGCGTGCAAGGCAGTGCAGCCCCGGGCGCCCCGTGACGTCCTCGCCCAGCTGTGTCATCATGCATCCTGATGTCAAGCGTTGGGGGGGAGCCTGGGGTGGGGTGGGGAACCCTGGGGTCCGGACCCCCATCAATACCCCCAGGACCAGGTCTGGGACTCCCCAGCTCTTACCCCAGGACCCCCCGAGTCAGAGAGAAGACCGAGGCAAGAAGACTGCACTGCTGATATCCCCGCACCCCCCTGCCATCTGCAAGTGGGGGGAGAACTCCCCCCCACAACCCCCTGCAGCCCCCCAGCTGTGGGACAACCTGGTATAAGGGCTCCCCCCCGATCTAGCTCCCCAGACCCCTCCAGCTGGAGGACAACCAGACATCCCAGCTCGCTGCCCCCCTGCAGTGCCCTGACCCCAACCTGGAGCTGGCCCTCGAGCCCAGGCCATGGGGGCTCTGTGGGCACAGGCTGGGTGAGGCGCTGAGCTTCGGTGTGGGGAGTGGGGCAGCTCCAGAGGGTGATAGTAGCAGCGGGGCCAGATGGCGGGGGGCAGGGGGTGCCCCTCACTCCCGACCCACAGCCCCGACACCAACCCAGGTGCCCCCCTGCAGCCCCCAGCCCAGCTCCTGCATCCCGCTGCCCTGCCCAGCCCGCTGCCCCCTGCCCACGAGGTTCATAGATTCATAGACATCAGGGCTGGAAGGGACCTCAGAAGATCATTGAGTCCAGCCCCCCGCCCAAAGGGCAGGAAGTCAGCAGGGGTCATAGGATCCCAGCAAGATGAGCACCCAAATGTCTCTAGAAGGTGTTCAAAGTGGGTGCTTGAACCGCCTCCGATGGCAGTCTATTGCAGACCTTGGGGGATCAGACAGTAAAGAGATTCTTCCTTATGTCCAGCCTGAATCGGTCGCGGTCGAGTTTGTGACCATTCGCCCCTGTCATCCCTTCGGGCGCTCTGGTGAACAGACGTTCCTCCAGATCCTGGTGGTCACCCCAGATACACTTATAGGTGGCCATCAGATCACCCCTGAGCCTGAGCTTCTCCAGGCTGAAGAGTCCCATGGCTCTCAACCTCTCTTCATTAGGTCTGTTTTCCTGACCTCTGATCGTGCGTGTGGCTCTTCTCTGCACTCTCTCAAGCTTCTCTACATCCTTTTTGAATTGTGGAGCCCAAAACTGGATGCAGTACTCCAGCTGCGGCCTCACCAAGGCCAGGTACAAGGGGAAAATGACATCCGGGATTTCCTTGAGAAGCATCTATGGATGCAAGCCAGCGTTTTGCTCAATTTACTAGCTGCAGCATCACATTGCAGGCTTATGTTCATCTTGCGGTCAACCATGACCCCCAAGTCCCTCTCATCTGTAGTGCTAGTCAGTGTAGCACTGCTGAGCCTATAAGCATGCTACAAGTTTTTCCTCCCAAGGTGGAGAACCTTGCATTTATCGGCGTTGAACACCATCAGATTCTCGTCCACCCACTTGCTGAGCCTGTCCAGGTCAGCCTGGATCACCCG
>NW_005843450.1:108652-118524 GCF_000455745.1 Alligator sinensis
TCTCCCTGTGGTCACGGTCCCTTAGGGCCTCACTGACGAGCCTCCTGAGCGTGTCAAAGTCGGCTTTCCTGAAGTCAAGGATTTGCGTGTTGCTGACCGACTTGCCAGCTTTTCGGCGGATGGTGAAGGTGATCAGCTCGTGGTCGCTGTCCCCCAGCTCCCCATCGATCACTAGGTCATCCCCAGTAGCCAGTACCAGGTCGAGCAGCGCTTTGCCTCTCATTGGCCCATAGACTTCTTGAGTCAGGTAGAGGTCATCCACGCACGAGAGGAAGCTCTGCGACAGCTCAGATATCTTTTTAAGTCAAGATATATGATATCAATCTCCTCTCCCTTGTCCAGGTGATAGGTCACCTGGTCATAAAAAGAAATAAGATTGGTCAAGCAAGACCTACCCGCAACAAACCCATGCTGGCTATCCCTCAGGATGTTGCTGTTGGGCAGTCTGTTGAGAATGGCCTCTTTGATAATCTTTTCTAGGACCTTCCCCGGGATAGAGGTCAGGCAGATGGGCCTGTAGTTTGCTGGATCCACTTTGCTCTCCTTCTTGAAGGGTGCCTGGCTCTAGCCACAGTCTCCTCCCCCTGGGGTGTCCCTAGTGCCCTCATGGCTGCCCCAACAGCCCTGTGCTGCCCCTGCCCCTGCAGAGCTGCCCCGCTGCCCCCAGTGCCACGGCAGGATGACACGGGCACCCTGGCTGGTCAATGCTGCCTTTCTCTTCAGTGTCTCTGTTGCAGCTGGTCATGCCTCCCAGAAAGACTCTCTCCACAATAGTAACTGTGTAAGTTTTAATTCTGGGTAATCACCCTAGTATTGCTTTATTTTAGTGCAAACATTGACCAGTTTTAGCCTGTTGCTCTTCACAAGAGTTTGAGGTGTGCACAAGAGTGCACAACCTCTAGGTCCAGGTCTGGACTCTCTCCAGGCAGCCCCACCAGTGCTGTGACTCCCGTGTGACAGAAACCTCTGCTGAGGAGCACACACCTCCGGGACACCGGACAAGAGCGTTTCTTCCTGAGCAACACAGCTTCATGTCTCAAACGTTCCCCCACGGCTTCTTCTCCACTAAGTATGAGAGTGACCAGGCGCTCCTTTGCAAAAGCACCTGGATCAGAGCAGACTCCTGAATACTCTGATCCCTGCTACCAAAGACACAGATTTCATTTCCGTTGGTGCACACCGACGTGATGTGGGAAAGGGTCTGCAGCGAGGACAGGACAGCACCTGGGAGCACTGGGGGCCAAGAGAGCTCCAAGCACCAGTCGCTGTTACCCGCCCTCCCCCAGCGCTGGACACAGACGCAGAAGAGATCCAGGTGTGGGAGATGGGGCTGGTGTTGGCATTGAGGGTGTCCACAGCTCCATCTGGCCGCCCAGGTCCTCCAGGTCCCTGAGGCAACTCCTAGGGCCACAAGGAGCTGAGAAGAGCCAGAGTCTCTGCAATGGGACTGCGACCCAGTGTTACCAGATTTGCCCATTACTTTGGGGTGTGCTCATTTATTAGGGATACGTTTCTAGGGTCTTGGTAATTCTGTCCATGTGCTGCTTGTGTTACTTGTGTTTCTGTACGGAGCTGCATCTCTCCCTTCTGCAAGTCCTCACCCACTGGAACTTTCTTGCAGGACTCTGTTTCAGTGGGGCTGGGTTCCTCCAATCACCAAATCAGTCATTCACACACACGCACAGATTAACATGACACACCTGACCCGGCCGGGGTGATCAGCACGGACAGGCTGACACCCTCATGTGCCAAGTATCAGTTCATCAGAGCAACAGTGACCTGCAGTCAGACACAAGCACACAGGTGAACAGAAGACCTCTGAATCCAGCTGGGTGTCCAGCTGGCACCCTCATGGGCCAACATACAGTTCATAAGGGCACATCTGAGTCCAACTGGGTCAATCGGCCTGTACAAGCTGATCCCCTTCTGTGTTTCAAACTCAGCACATCCCAATCTTTGGCCTCTTGATGAGCAGACCCCACAGTATTTTGGGGCTTCACAGGGATCTTTAGCTTAGGTAAAAGAAGCGTTGCTACAGAGCACGGGAGGAAGGCGAAGCAGAGAAGGAAACATGTACCCAGTTACTACCAGTTTGACTATAAAAGTTATTTATTGCTAAGTACATGAAATATATAATGGGACTAGTAGTAATAGCCATGCAAAGAGAAAACACACACAAACAATTCTAATACTGTCCTGGTTTCACTAAGTAATTGGGGAAACTTAGCTCAAGCTTAACTAATACAGTTCAGGTTCAGAAATTTATGCCTAGACAGAAAAGAGAGAGACCACGCTGGGATCTTACCAATCCAAGGCATTCGAGCTGAAAAGCTGACAGGTAAAGTTCATAGCACAATCCTTGAAGGGAGATGACCTGTTCTTCCAGCATCCCAAGAACAACAGGGGCTGGTGTCAACACATACATTGCTGCTTTTTACAGATTTTTATACCCTCAGTTCAGCTTCTTCAAAGCATTCTCAATAGTGCAAATCATTGTCTTTTCTCTTGACAAGGGGTTATCTGGTTTGGAACATCTCAACAAACTGATTGATAATCAGGAAACACATAAGGTTAGGGATTACCCAGACACTTGAGAGCCAGCGTGAAATTCCTATGGATAGCAGATATACTGATGGGATAGCTCATGGTATCTTCAGAAACAATAGATTGCTTGCAGCATCAGGATTTTGGATTTTCACTTGTTGTGAGCAAGCCTCAGCTTAGCATGACTTTTCCAGATCTTACTATAGTCTTTTAACAGACTTAAGGCAATTATTGGAGTGTTCTTAACCTTTGGGCAGGAGGACTTCCACCAGTTGTCCCGGGAAAAGTATGGCAACACCTGTGATTAGGGCTCCAACGGGCTGCATACTGTGATGAACCGTTTACCATTGTTCAAATGTTGCCCGTACCCCCTCTGACTCGGTCTCTTTGCCTCAGCATTCCCTAACCCATCATCGAGTTTTAGCCAATCAAGTTTAAATAGGCCTCCCATAGTAGGACTGGGGAATGTACGGCCGAGATGCCTATTAAACTTAGAGGTGTGTGTGTGTCTGGGGGGGAAGTCCTTTGTAAATCCAGATTAGAACTGGTCTGGTAAATGTTGAGCTGAGTGTGTGTAAATGTGGGTTGATTACCATTTGGAGCACAGATTCCCCATCATGACATGCTCCCCTGCTTCTCTAATCCCAGAATTCATTGCAGTCTCTGCTTCAGGCTTTCTGATCTTCATCTCTCATGTAAATGAATGGTCAGCTGGTTCCATCTCGGATGCAAATGAGACCTAGGGCAGTTGTTTCACTCTTGTCACCCTTATCTGGAGGGTCTTAGGTGTATCTCCCACTGCAACTTAATCAGTTTGGTTTAGGTGGGGGGAGGGGGAAGGTATTCTATGCGAGTCAGGCAGGCTGTGTCCCATGCCAGTTTACCCCAAGAACACAGAGCTTAGACATAACACCCAGCATGGGAGCAGAGGGGACCCCACACGCCATGCAGAGCTCAGGGCTGACCCTCCCCTGCTCTCCCCAGGGCCATGGGCAGGGTGGGCCCCAGCTCCAGCAGCCCTGTGGGGTGGGGCAGGAGCAGCTCCAGCTTTGCGTTGCAACTCCCTTCTCACCAGTGCAGAGGCAGAAAAAGATCTTGGAGTCATTATTGATGCCAAAATGAACATGGGCCGACAGTGTGGGGACGCGGTCAGGAAAGCCAACTGCACCTTGTCATGCATCCACAGATGTATCTCGAGCAGGTCCAAGGAGGTGATCCTCCACCTCTATGTGACACTGGTCAGGCCGCAGTTGGAGTACTGCATCCAGTTCTGGGCGCCGCACGTCAGGAGGGATGTGGACAGCATGGAGAGGGTCCAGAGGAGGCCACACACATGATCCGGGGTCAGCAGGGCAGGCCCTAGGAGGAGAGGCTATGGGACCTGAATCTGCTCAGCCTCCACAAGAGAAGGCTGAGGGGGGATCTAGTGGCCTGTTACAAACTAGCCAGGGGGGACCAGCAGGCACTGGGGGAGTCCCTGTTCCCCCGAGCACTCCCAGGAGTGACAAGAAATAACGGTCACAAGCTGGCAGAGGGTAGATTCAGACTAGACATCAAGAGGCGCTACTTCACAATCAGGGCGTCTAGTATCTGGAACCAACTTCCAAGAGAAGTGGGCTGGCTCCTACCCTGGGGGTCTTTAAGAGGAGGTTAGATGAACACCTTGCTGGGGTCGTTTGACCCGTTCTCTATTCTGCCACGGCAGGGTGTCGGACTTGATGATCTGCTTAGGTCCCTTCTGACTCGACCAACTATGAAACTATGAAACTATGAGACACTGAGACCTGGAGGAGCTGATGGACCGGACCCCAAAGTGCACATAGCCACTCCTGCTGTGCACCTTTCCCTGCCCAGGGCTATAGGTCTGGGCTATCGGGAACACTGAGGCCCTTGGAGGAGACCCCGGGCAAGGAACATGAGGGGCCGGGTTCCCCACAGCCCCCAGCACCAAGTCTGCCCTGGGATCCAGCTCCCAGGGCAGGGGAGGCCCTGGGCTGACTCCCCTGCACTCCTCAGAGCCACGGGGCTGTGGAGATGGGCAAGAGCTGGGCCTGGACCCGGTCCCACACCCATTTCAGCTCCTGGCACAGGATGGAGAACCTTTCGGTTGATCCCAGCTAGGGCCTGGCTCCTTCCCAAGTGAAACCGAAAGCCAGACAGGAGCTGTTGGGAATTCATTTTAGCCCCAGGGACAAGGACTCTGGCAGGACAGGGGGAAAGATGCAGCCCTGGGGCAGCGCCTGGGCACCCTGCTCCTTCCCATGGCCCTGCTCCTGTCTCCCCTCTTCCCTGCCCCACGGGGTCATCCCAGTCCCGCTGCTTCCCTGGTGTGGGTGTGGGGGGAGCTGGGTGCTGGGGCAGGTGTGAAGCCCTGGGGCAGCCTGGCCAAACCCCTTGGGAGAACAGTGCGGATGAGGGAGAGGGGGCAGTTCAGCGTGTGGATGTGAAGCCTCATTGGCCCGAGCTCAGCAGGCCCCTTCCCTCCCAGCCCCCATCTCCCTGCACCAGGTCCCCGCAGCGGGCTGTGCTGCCCTGGCCAGCCTCTCCCCTGCACCGGCCCAGCCCCGCGGGGTCTCACGGCTGCTTCCTCTCCCCTGGCAGGTTCCCAGCTGCAGGTGACCGTGGCGCCCTCCTCCACGGCCCGCGTGGGCTCGGGGGCCCTGCTGCAGTGCCGGTTCGATGTCGGGGGGCCCGTGGCCCTCAACGCTCTGAGGGTGACATGGTATTTCTGGGAGGAGAAGTTGGCCTGGTACGACCAGGGCAGGAGCCAGGAACAACCCAGAGCCAGCCTGCCATCGGAGAAGGAGCTGGAGAGCGGAGACGCCTCCCTGTCGCTAGTTGTGGTGACTGTGCCTGATGGGGGCTTGTACCGGTGTGTTGTGGGGTACGGGACACAGCAGCACCAAGGGGAAACCATCCTGCACCTGCTCGGTGAGGACCGGAGAGGAGCTCACGGGGTGGCTGTGACCCGGTTGGGACCGAATCTGGGTGGGTGAGTGGGGAGACAAAGACACAAACCTGCACCACGTGCAAGTGAGGTGGTGAATGAGCAATGCTCTTCAGACCCCGGGGGCCTCTTTCCTGTGGTCATGTCCAGCACCAGCCACAGGCAGGTCCATTGCCCTCACCCCAGGAGCAGCGGGAAGCCTTACGCAATGGACAGATGGCCTGGTGTACAGTGCTGGCACGGGCAGTGCTATCCTCTCCCAGGCCCCCAGACCCACACACCCACAGTGACGCCTGCCTGGGGGTCTGTCCGTTGAGCATCAGACAGGGCCCAGGCCTCACGTGGCCTCAGTGGGCCAGTGCCAGCCTGACCCAGACAGTGGAAGGACACATGCCCCACCCTGGGTTGCACACACGCACTGACTCTCTGTTTTCCAGCTGCCCCAACGATCTCCATCCCGAGACAACCAGTTGTGGCTGACGCTGAGACCTCCCTCCTGTGCCACGTGGGGGGCTTCTTCCCCAAGGATGTGGACGTGGTGTGGATGAGAGATGGGCAGGTCCTGAACGACTCCATCCGCTCCAGCCCCAAGAGGAACACAGACGGGACCTTCAACCTCATCCTGACCTACACCTTCACACCCACCCACATCGACGTGGGGAGCAACTTCTCCTGCCACATCCACCACGAGGCTCTGGAGCAGCCCATAGAGGAGGACGTTACCCTGGACGTCCTAGGTGAGTTCCCTTGTCCCCTCCCCAAGGTAGCACAGAGTTCAGGTGGTGCTGAGCTGCAGACCAGCATGGTCTGGGGCTGCATTAGCCAGCGGTAATGCTGCTGCCCTCCCAGGGGAGCTGAAGCACCAAGGAGCAGAGAGATACAGGCCTGGCGGGGGTTAGGGGGTGGTGTACTGGGCTGCTGCATCCTGGCCCCTGCATTTCTGGCACGTAAGCAGCCGCAGGGATCCCCAGCATCACGGAGCAATGCCTGGCCCATGACTGCGAGGGCAGCAGCTGGGGCACAAAGGATGCTAGGCCTGCAGCTGGAGGGGAAGAGGCGAGTCCAGCTTGGAGCTGGCTTGGGGGTCTTGGGCAAGACCCTGCTCCCTTCAGAGTGATTGTGTGAGCTGAGCTCTGTCTCGTTCTCTCCTCTGATGACCGAGCGCAGCAGGGAATCAGACTGGTGCCATGGTTGGAGCCATCCTGGGGATCCTGATTGGAGCAGGAGCCACGGCTGCTGCAGCCATTTACTTCTGGAGGAAGAGGAAAAAAGGTAGAGCGGGAAGTTGCATTGCAGGGGCACACAGCAAGGGGGTGGGGGATGGACCAGAGATGGGGGAAGTGACAGTGAAGGAGCAAGGATGCCTGGTGGTGGAGATGCCATTTCCACAAGAGAAACTGCCTCTCCCCAAGCAGGTTTCATAGATTCATAGAGTCGGAAGGGACCTCAGTGGGTCGTCTAGCCTGACCCCCTGCCCCGGGCAGGCAAGAAAAGGGTCACCAACCCTGGGGTCACGTGATCCCAGCCAGGTGCCTCTCCAGTCTCCTCTTGAAGGCCCCCACGGATGGGGCGAGTACCACCTCCCTTGGGAGCCCATTCCAGATCCTGGTAAACCTGACCGTGAAGAACGTTCTCCTAATGTCCAGTCTAAACCTCCTCTTCAGTAGCTTATGGCCATTGTTCCTTGTCCTTCCAGGGGGTGCCCTGGTGAACAGTTCATCGCCTGCTTTGTGCTGCTCCCCCCTTACGAATTTGAACGCTGCCACGAGGTCTCCTTTCAGCCTTCTCTTGGAGAGGCTGAAGATAAACCTGACCGTGAAGAACGTTCTCCTAATGTCCAGTCTAAACCTCCTCTTCAGTAGCTTATGGCCATTGTTCCTTGTCCTTCCAGGGGGTGCCCTGGTGAACAGTTCATCGCCTGCTTTGTGCTGCTCCCCCCTTACGAATTTGAACGCTGCCACGAGGTCTCCTTTCAGCCTTCTCTTGGAGAGGCTGAAGAGGTTAAGGTCCCTTAGCCTTTCCTTGTAGGGCCTTTCCTGCAGGCCTCTAATCAGGTGAGTGGCTCTTCTTTGGACCCTCTCCTGGTTGTCTGCATCCCGCTTGAACTGCACCATCCAGAACTGGACACAGTACTCCAGCTATGGCCTGACCAGTGCCACATAGAGAGAGAGAATCACCTCCCTGGACCTGTTTGTGAAGCACCTATGGATGCACAACAAGGTGCGATTGGCTCTGTCAACTACTAACCTGTCTGGGTCAGCCTGGATCTGGTTCCTCCTCTTCAGGGTGTTAGCTGCACCCCATAATTTTGTGTCATCTACGAATTTGGACAGGGTGCTTTTCACCCCCTCGTTCAGATCACTGATCAAGATGTTGAACAGCACCGGCCCCAGAACTGAGCCCTGAGGGACTCCACTGCCCACATCTTTCCAGGCTGACACCGACACTGTGGCAGGCCAGGCGGGGGATCTCCTGCGTTGAGCCTCCCACCTCACCTCGCCCGTCCACCTTCTGGACTCCATGTGTCTCCCCAGGGGCGCCTAAGCCCTTGCAGACCCCTTTTCGAGCCCCACTGCAGAGTCCGGGGGTAATGTCCTGCCACCACCCCGAGAAGGGACATTCTAGGTCCTGTGTCCTCAGGGAAACACAGGCCTAATAGTCCTACGGGTGCTCGACCCAATACAAGCACTTGGGGCTCCTTCCCAATTCAGGGGCCAAAATGGATAGTCTCCCTTAGTCCGCAGACCTAAGGGGCCTCCTAGGCATAATTAAACCCACCCCTCAATAAGTCTCCCATACTAGGTACAAAGAACTTTATTGGTTACAAAGGGTAGGGTTGGAATAGGGTCAGAGGTAGAGCACTATCAAGGGATTACCGCTGAGCAAAACAGCCTGGCTGAGGTAGCCGTTTGATATGCAAATGCATCCCTGTGAGCTGACTAGCTCTCTAGAAACACTTACAAGTATCATCCAGAACATGGTAGACATCTGGCTCGGAGATTTCTAGAGAGAGAGCATTTCAGTTGGATCAGACTCTCTCCCTGTGTCCTGATGCTTGTGCCCTGCTGGTAAAATGGCTTCTCCCCCTTCTTCTTGGACCAGGCCCTTATATAGCCTTTCTGACCTCACCAGCCCCGTCCAATAGAAGCCAGCAGTGTTGGCAACTAGCCAACTAATTTAAAAAGCATCACTGGTTACCTGGGCAGAGGAGCAGGGGCTTCTCCCTCCCCCACTCAGGTGACCAGAGGGACCGCCCCCTCGGCACCAGGCTTTTGTCACGTAGGCAGGGAGGAAAATCCCGTCTTCCTTAGGAATTCGACCCCAGTGTGCCAAGCTGACCGGGACAGGTTTCTGGAGAGAGACACAGACGGTGGCATTTCTGTCACATTGTGTGTTGGCAGAGGACTGGAAAAGGGCCAATGTGGTCTCCATTTTCAAAAAAGGGAGGAAGGAGGACCCAGGAAACTATAGGCCCGTTAGACTTACCTCAGTCCCGGGGAAGCTCTTTGAGAAGATTATCCAGGAGCACATCTGCGAGGGCCCAGCAGGGGGGAGGATGCTCAGGGGAAACCAACACGGGTTCATTCGAGGCAGGTCCTGTCAGACCAACCTGGTGGCCTTCTACGACCAGGTCACAAAATCCTTGGACGCGGGTGTCGCGGTGGATGTAGTCTTTCTGGACTTTAGGAAGGCCTTTGACACTGTCTCCAACCCCATTCTCATTAAGAAATTAGGGGACTGTGGCATCGATACCTACGCAGTCAGATGGGTCGCCAATTGGCTGGAGGGCCGCACCCAGACAGTGGTGGTAGATGGGTCTTATTCGACCTGGAGGGATGTGGGCAGTGGGGTTTCCCAGGGCTCGGTCCTCGGGCCCGCGCTGTTCAACATCTTCATTAGTGACTTGGACAAGGGGGTAAAAAGCACCTTATTCAAATTCATGGATGACACTAAGATGTGGGGAGAGGTGGGCACGCTGGAGGAGAGGGACAGGCTGCAACTAGATCTGGACAGGTTACAGGGGTGGGCGGATGAGAACAGGATGGGTTTCAACACTGACAAGTGCAAGGTGCTGCACCTGGGGAGGAAGGACCAGCAGCAGACCTACAGGCTGGGGAACTCCCTTCTCATCAGTGCAGAGGCAGAAAAGGATCTTGGAGTCATTATTGATGCCAAAATGAACATGGGCCGACAGTGTGGGGACGCGGTCAGGAAGGCCAACGGCACCCTGTCATGCATCCACAGATGCATCTCGAGCAGGTCCAAGGAGGTGATCCTCCCCATCTATGCGGCACTGGTCAGGCCGCAGCTGGAGTACTGCGTCCAGTTCTGGGAGCCGCACTTTAAGAGGGATGTGGACAGCATCGAGAGGGTCCAGAGG
>NW_005843450.1:118556-120267 GCF_000455745.1 Alligator sinensis
TCTATGCGGCACTGGTCAGGCCGCAGCTGGAGTACTGCGTCCAGGTCTGGGCGCCGCACCTCAGGAGGGATGTGGCCAGCATGGAGAGGGGCCAGAGGAGGCCACTCGCATGGTCAGGGGACAGCAGGGCAGGCCCTACGAGGAGAGGCTATGGGACCTGAACCTGTTCAGCCTTCACAAGAGGAGGCTGAGAGGGGACCTGGTGGCCATCTACAAACTTGCCAAGGGGGACCAGCAGGCAGTGGGGGAGTCCCTGTTCCTCCAAGCACTACCAGGAGTAATGAGGAATAACGGCCATAAGTTCACGGAGAGTAGATTCAGACTAGACATCAGGAGGTGCTACTGCACTGTCAGGGTGGCTAGGAGCTGGAACCAACTTCCAAGGGCAGTGGTGCTGGCTCCTACCCTGGGGGTCTCCAAAAGGAGGCTAGATAATCACCTAGCCAGGGACATTTCACCCCAGTACTCTTTTGTGCCATGGCCAACTATGAAACTATGAAACTATAAGGGCTGTGCCTGTGCCCTGCCCCTGCAGCTGCCCAGGGTCCTGAGTGGGAGCTGGCTTGGGGATCTCAAGTAAGACCGTGCTTTCTCCTTGCAGCAGTGCTGCCAGCTGAGCTCTGCCTTCTTCTCTCCTCGTACTCCCAGGCGCAGCACTCACTCACACCAGCACTTGGATCAGAGTCTCCTTGGTGATGGTGATGGGAGCAGGAGCCATCATGACTGTCACAGCCATTTGTTTCTGTAAGAATAGGAGGAAAGGTAGAGCGGGAAAATGCCACTTGTCTGCAGGGCCAAAACAGGCGGGGATAGGCCAGAGAGGGTGGAGGATGGGCAGCGATGGACCTGGGTGTGCAGAGACCTTTCCTGCAACCGGCCTGCCCACCCCAGGGCAGGATTCACCTCCTCACCTCCCAGTGCCCAGCGCAGGCTAGTGTCTTCCAGAGATGGACTAGACAAGAGCATGGAGGGGTGCGGAGACCAGCAGCAGCAGGGGACACCCCCTCCGTGGTGCCCAGGGGTCCAGGCACGTTGAGACCTGGAGGAACCCCAAACTTCACACAGCCCCTTGCATCACAGATTGTGCACCTTTCCCTGCCCGGGGCTGCGGGTCTGGCGTGTCGGGAGCACTGGGGCCCTGGGAGCAGACCCCACGCAGGGAGCAGGAGGGGCCGGGATCCCCAGAGCCCCCAGCCCCAAGCATGCCCCCGGCTCCTGCCCCTAGGACAAGAGGTCCCAGGCTGACTCTTCTCTTTGCTCCTCAGAGCCACGGGGCTGTGGGGAAGGGCAAGAGGAGGGGTGTGTGGTCCAGTTCCCAGGGAGCCCCATCCGCTTGATTGGAGCCTGGGGCCTGGCTCCTTCCCAAGGGAAAGCAAAAGCCAGAGAGGAGCTGCTGGGATCCATTTTAGCTTCACAGGGACAAGGACTCTGGCAGGACGGAGGGAAAGATGCAGCCCTGGGTGCAGTGGCCGGCCAGCCTGCTCCTTCCCAAAGCCCTGCTCCTTTCTCCCCTCTTCCCTGCCCCATGGGGTAATCCCAGTCCTGCTGCTCCCCTGGTGCAAGTGTCGGGGCACCCAGGGGCTGGTGCGGGTGTGCAGCCCTGGAGGCAGCCTGGGCATACCCCGTGGGAGGCACGTTCAGTTGAGGGAGAGGGGGCAGTTCAGTGTGTGGGGGTGAAGTCCTGTCGCCACGAGCGCAGCAGGCCCCTGCC
>NW_005843450.1:121073-122112 GCF_000455745.1 Alligator sinensis
TCTTTCAGAGCGATGCTGCAAGCTGATCTCTGCCTTGTTCTCTCCTTCTGCCGGCAACTGCACCAGTGGGTCAGACTGGTCCCAGGGCGATCCTGATCCTGATCCTGATCCTGGTTGGAGGTGGAGCCATCCTGGTGTTTGTAATCAAAGGACGACCCCCAATGGCCAGTTACTTCTGCAGGAAGAGAAGAAAAGGTAGAGAAGCTGAGCCCAGGGAGGGTAGAGAGCAAGGAGGCAGGCCTTGTTCTCTCCTCCTACCAGGCGCAGCAGTGGCTCGCGCCAGCACGCGGATTAGACCTGTCTTGGTGGCTTTGAGGACAGTACGAGCTTTCATAACTTTTAACTTCTGGAAGAAGAGGAGCGAAGGTAGCACTGGAAATTGCTTTTGGGCTGCATAACCACAACAGGAGGGGATGGGCGAGAGAGGGTGGGGGGTGGGCAGCGAGGTACCCTGGGGATGGGGGGAGCGGCCTTTCCTGGCATAGACCTGCCCCACCCCAGGGAAGGATTCACCTCCAGAGCTCCCAGCACTCAGCTCAGACTGGAGGTGTCTCCCAGATGATCCCTGGTTGATTCGTCCTGCGTGTCATGTGCTTGGCCCCCAGGCTGGGCCGTCTCCTACAATGTCTCAGAGGTGGAGGGGCCGGAGCGGTGCCTGCTGGGCCAGGAGGGGACCCTGCGCTGCTCCATGGAGGGGACATTTCCAGAGGATGCAGTCATGATGTGGGAGTGGATCCACAGCGAGGACAGAATGGCATTTGAGAGTGACATGGACCCAGAGAGCCCCGAGCACCAGCCGCTGTTACCTGCCCTCCCCCGGGACTGGAGAGTGACCGAGGAGAGAGCTGGGACCCGCCTCACGTCCTCCCTGACCTTCACCCCCACGCTGCAGGACGATAGGGCGCGGGTCCGGTGCAGCGTCCTCCATGATGTCGAATGTATCAGAGAGGAGCGAGTGTCCCCGGAGATCTGGGTGTGGGGTGAGTGCCCAACCCTGATGCTTCCACCTCCAGGTGTGACCAGGGCCTGATGCTGTCCC
>NW_005843450.1:122787-131273 GCF_000455745.1 Alligator sinensis
GCGGGGCATTTCCCGGGGGAGCTGAGCGTGACCTGGCTGCGGAGGGGCAAGGGGGAGGACACTGCTGTGATCCTGCGGGACTCGGCTGAGTGCAGGGTGGAGCCCGGCACGGCCGTCCTGGCACGGGACGGGAAGAGCTTCCAGCAGGAGACCACACTCACCCGCTGGACATCCCGGGACAAGGGGGCAGAGTACATCTGCCGCGTGGGACACCTCGCCCTGCAGACCCCCATCGAGAGGAGCACTGGTTAGCGGTGGGGGATGGGACAGGCTGGTGGTTCCAGGATGTTAGCAGTAAAAACCTAGGATTCGGGACTAGCCGTGGGATTGACATGATGCCTCGTTCGATGAGTGACAGAAAGGCTTTATTTACTACAAGTATTTAAAATCAAGTTATGTGAGCCCAAACCAAATCAAAGTCCAGTAATTAGCTATCAGGTGATGATTTCTCACCAAACAGGCGATGAAGAGGCCGTCCATTTCTCTGCAACTTCTCGAGTAAGTCGGGCGCATCAGCAACTGGGGTCAAAGAGATGTCCCACTCTGGAAGCACGTCCTGTTTGCTGTTTTACTGCCTTTTTATACCCTTAGTTTAGCATCTTCAAGGCATTCTTGTAGTTGTGTAAATCAGGAGAGAGTCCTGCAGTATTGATAGGAAAACCTGCTCATCACTGGTTATCCGAAATTTCTAATTTGAATGAGTTTCCTTCTTCAGTAACAAGAGGTGATCCAGTTTGAAACACGTCAAGAAATGGATTAACCGCCAGGACAAACATAGTGAATCAGGAGGAGACATGTATTGGACATGTATGTCTCTTCCTGCACATAAACACGAGTTAGTCACAAAAGAAATATTTCCCATACTAGTTAATCAAGGATAGACATTTCATGCGGTTACACACCAGGCACCTAGAAGTCTGCTTGAAATCATTCTGAATATAGCAAGATACGCTGGAAGAGATACTTCATTATTCCTTCTCAGATGGGCTGGCCATGAACTCGCATCCTCTTGCAATATGCAGTTAGCATTATTATTCTGTATTTTAACTTTTGTGAGTAGGCCCAAGCTTAGCATGAGTTTTAGAGTCGTCACAGGAAAAGGGGCCTTGTCGTGGTCCCCGCTCTGGTCCTGGCCGTGGTGGGTCCATAGGGGAGCAGACCCGCCTGTCACCTCGGCTTAGGCCACAGGGGCTGTGAGCCCTGGCCCTGCCTGACCCCGCACTGCCAGACCCCTTCGACACTGTGTGATACACTGTGCTGATACACAGTGTCCAAGGGGACCCCAGTGCAAGGGGTCTGATGGAGAGGGGGGAGCGGGCAAGAGCCAGGCCCTGCCTTACCCGCCGGGGGGCTATTTGTTCTGGGCAGTGCCCGCGGGCTGAGCCCGTCACACAAGGTGTTAGCCGCCGCTGCGTGGGGAGGCTGCGAGAGAACAGGCTCTGGGGGCCAGGAGCATGGCCACCTCCCTGGTGGGGTCTGCTCCCTACTGGGGTCCCTGGAGGAGCTCCAACCCACCGGCCAGAGACTGCGTGCCATCAGGGACTGCGAGCAGGAGACAGACTCCTACCACCAGGCCCTTCTCCCCCGGGAGGCAGAGGGTCGACCACGGTCTCCCTCCCGGACAAAGGAGGACTCGGGGACCTCCCTTCTGTCCAGCCCAGGGGTTGAACCAAGGTGGTCAAGGGCCCCAAGGCCCGCCGCACCAAGGCCCCTGCCCCGCTGGACCTTTGCAGCAGGTACAAACCTCTTGCAGCCCCAGCAGAGCCTGCCAAGCTCCCAGCTCCCGCAGGCAGCACGGGCACTACTGCAGCTACCGCCCCCGCTCCCGCTCCCCCCAAGACAAAACGCAAAGTCCTTGTCGTGGGAGACCATCCCGAGGGGGATCGAGGGGACAATCCGCCACCCCGACCCCTCGTCCTGGGAAGCCTGCTGCTTCCCAAGAGCCCGCATCCGAGACATGGCAGAGAAGATCCCAGAGCTCCTCCAGCCCATTGACCACTATCCCATGCTCCTCATCCACGTGGGCACCAATGACACGGCTCGGAGCACTCCCAGCTGGGTCATGAGGCACTACAGGGATTTGGGAGCAGGGCTAAAGGGTCTGGGGGCACAGGTGTTTTCTTCAATCCTCCCAGTTTCAGGCTATGGGCTGAGGAGGGAGAGGAGGATCCAGGTAGTTAACCAAAGACTGCGGCACTGGTGTCATCGGGAAGGCTTTGGCTTTCATGACCACAGCCCGCTCTTTGGGAAGAGAGGCAGCGAGTTGCTGAGAAGGGATGGCCTCCACCTCTCTCTGCTGGGGAGGAGGCTCTTCTCAGCCAGGCTGACTGACCTGCTCCACCAGGCTTTAAACTAAGCCCGTCGGGGGACAGGGGGACACTACCATCACTGCTGGCCCACTGAACAGCCCTTGCAAAGCCAGCAGACCAAGGCACTTAAGGGAGTCCACACATGCCCTAGCCCGGGAGTGAGCTGTGGGCAAGGCAAGGTCCTCCAAAGGGATACTTGCCTGCCTGTACATGAATGCCAGGAACTTGGGGAATAAACAGGAGGAACTTGTCCTCCTGCTTAACACCAATAACTATGATGTCATAGGGAAAATGGAGACCTGGTGGGACTCCACGCATGACTGGGCCACAGGTATAGATGTACAGGAGGGCTTGAGTGGACAAAAGGGGAAGAGGGTGTAGCTCTCTAGGTCAAGGAAAGCTACGTGTCCCTGCAAGCTGACATCGGCACCCTTGGGTTAAAATCCATGGGGAACACGGCACAGGGGATACTATGGTGCTCAACACTGAAAAATGCAAGGTTCTCCACCTTGAGGGGAAAAACCTGCAGCATGCTTATAGGCTCGGCAGTGCTACACTGGCTAGCACTACGGAAGAAAGGGACTTGGGGGTCATGGTTGACCACAAGATGAACATGAGCCTGCAGTGTGATGTTGCAGCTAGGAAAGTGAGAAAACGCTGGCTTGCATCCATAGATGCTTCTCAAGCAAATCCCGGGATGTCATTCTCCTGTTGTACTCGGCCTTGGTGAGGCCACAGCTGGAGTACTGCGTCCAGTTTTGGGCCCCACAATTCAGGAAGGATATGGAGAAGCTTGAGAGAGCCCAGAGGAGAGCCACGCACATGATCAGAGGGCAGGAAAACAGTCCGTATGACGACAGGCTGAGAGCCATGGGGCTCTTTAGCATGGAAAAGCGCAGGCTCAGTGGCAACCTGCAGGCCACCTATAAGTTTCTCAGGGATGACCATCAGGACCTGGGGGAACATTTGTTCACCAGAGCGCCCCAAGGGATGACAAGGTTGAAGAGTTATAAACTCCTGCCAGACCGTTTCAGGCTGGACATAAGGAAGAATTTCTTTACTGTCCGAGCCCCCAAGGTCTGGAATGGCCTACCACGGGAGGTGGTTCAAGCACCTACTTTGAACGCCTTCAAGAGAAACCTGAATGTTTTTCTTGCTGGGATCCTACGACCCCAGCTGACTTCCTGCCCTTTGGGCAGGGGGCTGCACTTGATGATCTTCCTAGGTCCCTTCCAGCCCTGATGTCTATGAAATCTATTATAACTATGATTAAGCGGTTCAAAACATATAAAGCCAGGGTGGGAGCGCGGGTGACAGGGCAAGAAAAAGTGCCCCAGATGGGGTCAAGAGCAGAGGCCCTGAACAGCTCCCCCCAGCCCTCAACTGCCTCTAAGGACCTGGCGGGCACCCCTGGCAGGGGATGGGGCTCAGCCTGTGGGTGGAGGATAGGGAGCGGCAGAACAAGCTGACCCTGGCTCCCAGGGCTTGATCCTGCCAACTCCCGATTCCCCTGCACCAGACAGACATCGCAGGATGACGCTTTCCCAGCATTTGAGTGGGACTCAAACAAAGGGCCTGGATGGTCCCAGGCCTGGGAAGCAGCCCTGTGGCCCTATGCCGCTGGCGAGAGACCCTGCTTCCCCCCACCCTGGGGACACCGAGGGCCATGTGGGGCTGGCCTGGAGACTCTGCAGCTGCCGCGGGGCCCTGCAGCGTCTCTCCCAGCTCGGCCCGGTGCACAGCCCGGTTCTGGTCCAGGTCAGAGCAGTGCCAGGTCCAGACCACTGCGCCCTGCCCAGAGCGGGGTTTTGCTGCCTGGGCCCCAGACCTGGTGGGACTCTCAGGACGGTGCCCTGCTCCCCTCAGCCTGGGGCAGCGCTCGGTGGCCATGGCCAACCCTGGGGTCTGGACAAGCTGTTTGGATTCCCCAGTGCAAAGGTCCCGCCTGGCGCAGGTGGGGGCTGAAAGCCCTTCCCCCTTTGGAGGGGACTGGCCTGGTCCTGGGAGATCCCACAGGGCTGGGGGACTGGGCTGGGCTGGGTTGTTGAACTCTTTGATACGTTTGTCCCTGAGACAACATCAACAGCCAGACAAATCTCCTGCCCAGACAACACCACGTATGGTGTGTATCCTGTGGGCGAGTGCACACTGCTATGGTAGGCTATCATGACAAATGGGTGTACCTCATCCCATGTCATCTGGTTTTGAATCAGAGAGGTTAGCGTGTCAACCAGCGTGTCGAGAGATAGCACACAAATCTCTCAACAAAAATCTTTGCCACTGTCTGGGCCTCCTGATTGGGGAGAGGATAGACTCCTGCCCACTTGGAGAAATAGTCAGCTACTACCAAGACATAGTTGTTCCCATGTGGTATAGGGGGCAGGGGGCCCAGGATGTCCATGGCTATCCTCTCCAGGGCTTGTCTAGCCTGTGTGGAGACCATGGGGGCCCTGGGATTACTCCACTTCCCTTTCTGCGCACCACACACCTCACACGATCTGCACCAGTCCGCTACAGATTGCCTCCAGCCTCACCAGAAATACCGGGCCTGGACTTTACAAGAGACTTTCTCTGTGCCCAAATGTCCTCAGTACTGGACTCATGCAGGGCTTGCAGGACTGTCGGTATCTCCTGCGCAGGCACCACTAGCTGGATGCACTCAGATCTGTGGGCAGACCCGAGAAGCTTTCAAGCCAGCTGCAGATCCTGTCTGGGCTAGTATGGCTTTCAGTACAGGAGTAAGGGAACCCAATGAGTTGGCCCAGGACTTTGGCCTAGTGCTCAATTACCCTTAAATCCCTTCCCGCAGTTTAGCTCAGACATACATGACACACTGGCCCGGGGCCATTTCGTCCAACTCACCTGCAGCGGGGAGGTAAAGGCTCAGCTTTGGCTGGGAAGACCCCAGAGCCTGGAGGCGGCTGTACGCCTCACCACTAACCTGGAGCTGGCAGAGAGGATGCGGGGCCCACGTCCCCAAGGCAATGAGGCCAGAGCACATGTCCGTACTAGAGAAGAGGAGCCAGCAGTGCACAGCCTGCCCCAGAGCTGTCAGTCCTCCAGCAATAATGCAGACCATGCAGAACCGCAAAGGTGGGATGGACAACCTCCACCGAGCCCTGGAAAGTCGGGGCCCAAACAGATGTGGCAGCAGGGCCCGCTTGGACCACAGCGACTGGGATTACAACAAGAGACTGCTAGGGCCCGCTTGGACCACGGCGACTGGGGTTACAACAAGAGACTGCTGGCGGGTGCTGACACTGTGGTGGGCCGTGACCATTTCTGGAGGCACTGCCCAGAGAGAAGGAGGCATCCCGGGCAGGGAAACTGAGGCAGGCAGTGGAAAAGGGCCCATCCACTGCTGATACAACCCGAAGCCCACAGGAGGATCTAGTAGGTGTTGCACCCACAGGTTTTGGGTGTTACCTGTAAGGAAAGCTAGGAGGGTCCCTTGCCAATTCCTCCTGGATTCAGGTGCCCAGGTGTCCCTTGTCCATTGCTGAGTATGGGCACAGGCTACAACCGGGACACAAAGGGACATACCACCCTGCAGCCTAGTCGTCAAGGCAGCTACTGGAGAACCACTCCCAATCTTCCCTGCCCATGGCAGGGGCTTGGAATTGATGATCTGCGTGGGTCCCTTCTGACCTAACCAACTATACAACTATGAAACTATGAATCCTGGGGTAGCAGGGTACAAACATCTACTTCCAAGACCTGCAGCTTCCATGAACATCCCTTGTCTTGAAAGAGGCCAGGCAAGTCGCCTTGTTGGGAACTGACTTCCTAATACAATTCCAAGACACCGGAGACTTTCCTGACTGCTCCTGTTCCTCGCTGGGCCGACGTTTCCTCTGTGCACCGCAGGCAGTCAAACTGACGTGTGTGACTTCATTTGTGAAGCTGGGCAGTATCTCCCAGAAGGGACATGATGATCACGGGCAGATTGAAGTGTTGGTGCTGCAATGATGAGGAGGGTTTCTTTGAACCGAACCCTAACAAGCAATTGGGTCTCGTGGTGGCAACTGCATTGGGCAAGAGCCACTGGGGTGAAAGTCCAGAACGCGTGGCCAGTGTGTCAGCAGAGCCTCAGGCTGCATAGCAGGGTGCTGTAATTGGAACAGTCGAACCTGGCATAGCTGTCCTGCAAGGAGCCCCTGGGACTCAGGGGTCAGCTGCTACATGAGCACTGAGTGTGGACAAAAACCACCACTGTTGGGGCGGGGGGGGGGCGAGAACCACCAGCGGACGGCAGGACGGTTGACACGTGAGTTCACGCTAGGCCATCGCAGCCAGGAACCAGAGTGAGTAGGAGCAGTGCAAGAGGTGCAAGAGGCCACCCCTGTGGTGCTAGTGAGGAAGAAAGGCGGTGATGTGCAGTTTGTGTGGATTACTGCAAACTGAATGACGTTACTGTTAAGGATGCCAACCCCCTGCCTCGAATCCATGATACGCTGGACGTCCTGGCCCAATGGTTGTCCACCCTGGACCTGGGTAGTGGGCAGTGGCAGGTGGAAGTGCACCCGGAGGACAGAGCTAAGACAGCCTTCTGCACCAAGAAGGGACTTTGTGAGTTTATTGTTACGCCCTTTGAGGTGTGCAAGGCTCCCGGCACATTGCAGAGACTGATGGATATCGTATTAGCAGATTTACGAGGGACCTCCTGCTCGGTCGACCTGGGCGATATCATGGTGATGGGATGAACTTTTCAGGAGCACCGGCAGAAACTGAAAGCCGTACTCATGAGGCTGAGAGAAGCCAATCTGAAGATGAAGCCCACCACGTGTCAGCTGTTTTGCAGAGAAGTGAATTTTGTGGGGCCTCTGGGAGTTGTAGTCCATGAGCGGTCATCACACCTCCGTGCCCCCACCCTGGCACCAGCCCCTCATCCCGACCCGCAGCCCTGGGCCCACCTGGGCTCCCCCCATCCGGCCCTACTGGAGCCCCGCACTCCCAATCCCTCCTGTCCTGGTGCCACTGCCCCCAGTGCCATGGGCCACATCCTGCTGGCCAGGCCCCCCTGCACACCCACGGTTCCCCCCGACGGGGACTCCAGGCCACTGAGCTGGGACCGATCCTCTCCTCTCGCACCGCCATGCCCGAACCCCAGGATCCGCATCCCCGGCTGCATGGGGCGGGGCTCAGGCAGACAGCCCAGGATCTGCACACGACCCCGCACCATGAAGCCAAGGCCCCGCCAAGGGCGGTCCCCCAGCGCCCGGGACTGCCTACCGGGGGGGTCCGCCTGCCACAGGCCACAAGCAATGTGGGGGACGGGTGTGAGTTAGGTGTTCGTAGGGGGACTCCCGGGGCCACCACATCCAGTGACACTGCCCCACGCAATTTCTCCCTCCATGCCCAGCCACACAACCTCACAAACACCTCCACAGGCCCTACACACAGCCCTCCACAACACCCTCACGCCCCCCAACAATATACAAGTGTAACCTGGGTGGTACTCCAAGAGGTACCCCTCTCCAATTGAAGGGATCAGAGCAGGTGCACGAGCACTGTGGGAGGTGTAGGGACTCTCCTCCCCCTATAGAGCAGAGCCAGACCATCAACGGGGACTTCACCATATACCTTTTAATGAGGGAACAATACTGGTAGCATAACCAGTATAAACCAGGGGGTATAGGGGACACTACAATGCCCCAAGGGGGCAGGTTTCAACAAAGGTTAGACACTTACAATCATTGACAAAAGACAGGGTTAACAAAATATAAAACACAAACAGCAGAGCAAACAATGCTGGTTCGGGAAATATAAAAAGGCACAAAATACAAAATGCTTTGATGACAAGAAATATAGGGGGTAGGTACTTGGAGGGGGAGAAAACACAACGGCCCCTTTCCATTGCAAGAAGATTTTCTCCTTGTTAGCTCACTCACCCCAAGTCACCAACACTACAACTTGAACTCAAATCTCCCAGTAGAAACTCTACCACACAGCCACCGGTACAGGTACTGCTTCAAACTGCTAGGTGTCTTGACCTTCCTGGAGCCCCGGCCTCACAGCAAGCTCCCTGGTCTCTGATCTGAGGAGCTGGAAGCCAACCTGGGAACCTCTCAGGTCACTGCTCATATTCTTGTTGGAGTGGGGGAGCCTCTCCTGCTTGCCACAGCCTCTCGTAGGGGATCCTGGAGCCCAGCGGGGAGCCTCTCCTGCCCGCCGCAC
>NW_005843450.1:131295-136239 GCF_000455745.1 Alligator sinensis
GTTCCTGCTCCTTCAGGCTCTTCTGGGGCAGCTGCTCCCACCCCGCTGGCCCAGCTCTTGCCAGCTCTTTAAAACTCTTTCCTTGTGATCCCTCACTGGTCTCTCCCTTGAGTCAGCAGTGCTGCCCCTTTTATCCCCCTCCAGGTGACCCAAGGGGCCAATCAGGGGACACAGAAGGTGAGTCTCTGGGGCCTGATTGGTGAGGAAAGGGAATCGTAAGTCCTCCAATCATCTTTTACCCCTTCAAAACCTCTGGGCTAAGTCACTTCCAGCTAGCCTGTCACATGTGACATCACACAGTGCACACGTTACAGAGAAATGAGGTCAATGGCCCAGCTCCACCGCCTTCTCCATCCATCCATCCATCTGCAAGGCTGTGAGCTGGTGCCCGGTGGCCCCTGTGCCCCCACCCCCAGCACCAGCCCATTCCCCAACCTGCAGCCCCAGTGCCTGCCTGGGATCCCCCTGCCAGCCCTGTTGATGCCCTGCACTCCTGACCCCACCTTTCCTGGTGAAGGTGCCCCCAGCACCATTGGACCCCATCCTGCTGGCCAGGCCTCCCTGCACGCCCATAGCTTTCCCCTAGCGCGGACTTCAGGCCATGGAGCTGGGACTGCTTCACCCCTCTCCCACCACCAAGACTAAGCCCCAGGATTTGCACTGCTGGCTGTGCCGCACGGGGCTCAGGCAGAGAAACCAGAACGTGCTTGTGAGCCTTGCACCATGGAGCCGGGGCCTGGCCATGTGCAGGCCAGCGGGTCCCAGGACTGCCTGACAGGGGGACTCCACCTACCACGGGCTCTGAGCAATTTGGGAGCGGATGTGAGAGGGGTGTTCATAGGGGGCCCCAACATGCACAGGGACACTGCCCCAAACACCTTCTCCCTCCACACCCACCCACACATCCACACAAATCCCACACAGACCCCACAAACCCCACACCTCCAACTCTCTCACGCGTTCCAACAATATACAAGATAACATCATTTTCATCAATTCTGCAATCCCGTGTCTGTGTGTGTGTGTGTGTGTGTGTGTGTGTGTGTAAGAGAGACACCACACTGTGTATGTGTGTGAGATCAGGCATTCTGGGTATGTGTATGTCAGATCAGGCAGTGTGACTGTGGCCTGACTCCACCTTGCAGTGAGGTCCAGGGCGCTTTTGGCTGGTCTTGTGGCCCCCAATCCATGCCTATGCCCACAGCCTACCGTCCAGAGTCTCAGTGATGGGACTGCAACCCAGGCACAGGAGCAGAGGGGACCCCACACGCCGTGCAGAGCTCAGGGCTGACCCTCCCCTGCTCTACCCAGGGCCGTGAGCAGGGCTGGCCCTGGCTCCCGCTGCCTTGTGGGGTGGGGCAGGAGCAGCTCTGGCTTCACGCTGCACCTTGGCCCCTTCTCCCAGCCCCTCCCTGCCACACAGAGAAGGTGAAAGAACAAAGGCACGGCCCAGGGATCCACAGTGCCTCACAGGAGAGGAGATGGCAACTGTAGCAGGACAGACGGATCCCTGGGCCCTGCACCTCGGTGGCCTGCTCCTGCCTCTGCTCTTCCTGGAGACAGCAGGTAAGTGTCGACCCCTGCTCTGCTGGGGCGAGGGGTGGCAGGGCCGGGCTGTGGTGGCCGTGTTCAACCCTGGTGCAGGAGCAACTGGGTGCAGCCTTGTGAACACGCCTGGAAGAGAGAGATCCCAGTGGCCCCATGTTTACCTCTGGTGCTGCCCAGGGCAGCCACATCAGATGTGGGCCGTATCAGTAGTGCACCAAGGGCATTCCCGGTGCATGGGCAACTGCAGGGATCCCCAGCGTCCCAGAGCTCACAACTGCGAGGGCAGCAGCTAAGGCACAAAGGATGCCCACCCATGCACCAGAGGTAGCCACAGGAGAGATGAGGCCCTGTTTGTGCCCTGCCCCTGGAGGAGCTGATGGACCAGACCCCAAAGCGCACACGACCCCTCCTGCTGTGCACCTTTCCCTGCCAGGGACTGTGGGTCTGGGCTGTCGGGAGCACTGGGGCCCTGGGAGCAGACCCCAGGCAGGGAGCAGGAGGGGCCAGGATCCCCAGAGCCCCCGCAGCCCGAGCCTGCCCCGGGCTCCTGGTCCCAGGGCAGGGGAGGCGCCGGACTGACTCGCCCCTCAACTCAGAGCCACGGGGATGTAGAGAAGGGCAAGAGCTGGCCCTGGCCCAGCTCCCAGACCCATTTCAGCTCCTGGCACAGGATGGAGCCCCTTTGAGTTGATCCCAGCCTGGGGTCTGGCTCCTTCCCCAGTGAAAGTGAAAGCCAGAGAAGAGCTCTTGGGAATTCATTTTAGCCCCAGGGACAAGGATTCTGCCAGGACAGGGGGAAACATGCAGCCCTGGTTGCAGCTCCTGTGCAGCTTGCTCCTTTCTCCACTCTTCCCTGCCTCACACAGCAAGTCCCAGTCCAGCTGCTCCCCTGGTGCGGGTGTGGGGGCAGCTGGGTGCTGGGGCGACTGTGCAGCCCTGGGGCAGCCAGGGCAAACCCCATGGGAGGAGCGTGCGGGTGAGGGAGAAGGGGCAGTTTTGTGTGTGGGGGTCAAGTCCCGTCGCCCCGAGCGCAGCAGGCCCCTGCCCCCCCAGCCCCACATCTCACTGGCACCAGGTCCCCGCAGCGGGCTGTGCCGTCCTGGGCAGCCTCTCCCCTGTGCTGGCCCAGCCCCCCGGGGTCGGGGTCTCACGGCTGCTTCCTCTCCCCGGGGCAGGTTCCCAGCTGCAGGTGACCACGACGCCCTCCTCCACGGCCCTCGTGGGCTCCGGGGCCCAGCTCCAGTGCCAGCTCGATGTCGGGGGCCCAGTGGCCCTGGACTCCCTGCAGGTGACGTGGTATTTCTTGGAGCAGAAGGTGGCTTGGTACAAGCAGGGCAGGAACCAGGCCTGGCCCGAGGTCAGCCTGCCGTCAGAGAAGGAGCTGTAGAGCGGAGACACCTCCCTGTCACTGGTCACGGTGACCGTGCCCGATGAGGGCTTGTACCGGTGTGTTGTGGGGTACGGGACACTGGAGCACCACGGGGAGACCATCCTGCGCCTGCTCGGTGAGGACCGGAGAGGGGCCCACGGGCAGTCTGGCCGTGCTCAGGCTGGACACGGGTGGGTTCATGGGGACACAAACACACAGCCCCGCGCCATGTGCAGTGAGGTGTTGAACAAGCAATGCTCGCCAGAGACCGAGGGACTCTTTGCTCTTGTCATGTCAGACCCTGGGTTCAGCGCCAGCTCGGGCACCCATTGTGTCCTGCTGCCAGACACGCAACAGTGCTGTCCCAGACCTTCAGACCCACACTGCCGTGGTGATGCCTGCCGGGGGGTCGGTCACTTGAGCATCACGGCTGACACAGGGCCCGGGCCCCTGGTGGCCTCAGTGGCTGTGTGGGTGCCCGACCCGGCAAGGGGACTGGCACGTGTCCCAAGTCTCAAGACCTGAGTCCCAAGGCGCACAGTGACTCTGTTTTCCAGCTGCCCCGACGGTCTCCATCCCAAGAAAACCAGCCAGGGCTGACACCGAGACCTCCCTCCTGTGCCGCGTGGGGCGGTTCTACCCTGAGAACGTGGACGTGGCGTGGCTGAGAGACGGGCAGGTCCTAAAGGGCTTCACCCGCTCCAGCCCCCAGAGGAACGCAGACGGGACCTTCACCCTCACCCTGACCTACACCTTCACCCCCACCCGCAGCGATGCCAGCAGCGTCTTCTCTTGTCATGTCCGCCACGAGACTCTGGAGCAGCCACTGCAGGAGGACGTCCCCCTGGACATCCGAGGTGAGAGCAAGTGCTGGGACCTGCCTGCTGTCCTGACTCCAGAAACTGAGAATGCAAATCCCAAATCAGGGCTTAGACTAAGGGACTGTGATTAGGTTAGGGAAGGGCAGCAGGTGGATGTGCTGGGCCCTGGGTGTGTTTATTGCCATGGGTGTCCGGTGAAAAGTTTATGTATGATGATGCATGTGGTGTGTATATATACATAAAATTATATAGAGAGAAATATATTCTTAAAAAAAAACCAGTTCACCTGCCCCCTCCCCAAGGTAGCACAGAGCTGCTCTAGGGCAGCGTGCAGGCAGCACTGAGCTGTAGACCAGCATGGTCAGGGGCTGCATTAGGCAGCAGTAACCCTCCTTCCCTCCCAGAGGAGCTGGAGCACCAAGGAGCAGAGGGACACAGGCCTGGAGGGGTGTCCTGGGCTCCTGCATCCAGGCCCCGGCATTCCCGGTGCATGGGCAACTGCAGGGATCCCCAGCGTCCCAGAGCTCACAACTGTGAGGGCAGCAGCTAAGGCACAAAGGATGCCAGGCCATGCGCCAGAGATAGCCACAAGAGAGATGAGGCCCTATGTGTGCCCTGCCCCTGCGACCTGATGAAGGAATGGGTTGCGGGTGGGGTCTGGCTTGGGTCTTGGGGAAGATCCCCCTGCTCCCGTCAGAGCAGATCTGCAACCGGAGCTCTGCCTTGGTCTCTCCTGCAGCACCGGATCAGACTGGTGCCGTGGTTGGAGCCGTCCTGGGGATCCTGATCGGAGCAGGAGCGGCGGCTGCTGCAGCCTTTTACTTCTGGAGGAAGAGAAAAAAAGGTAGAGCAGGAACATGGGTTTGGGCCACAGGGTCACAGAAGCAGGGGACGTGCCAGAGAGGGGGGACAGTGACTGTGACACAGCAGGGACCTGGGGGGGTGCAGAGGGCTTTCCCCAGGCAGGTTTCATCCTTGTGGTTCCCAGCCAGGCTAGACTCAGACTGGATGCGTCTCCCAGATGATCCCAGGCTGACCCGTGTCCTGTGCATGCGTCTCCCAGATGATCCCAGGCTGACCCATGTCCTCTATGTTGGTTGCTTGTCCCCCAGGCTGGGCAGTCTCCTACAATGTCCCAGAGGTGCAGGGGCCGGAGCGGTGCCTGCTGGGCCAGGAGGTGACCCTGCGCTGCTCCATGGAGGGGAC
>NW_005843450.1:137907-138444 GCF_000455745.1 Alligator sinensis
TCTGGTCCTGGTCATGGTCATGGTGTGTCCACGGGGGAGCAGCCCCGCCTGTCGCCCGGCCCAGCCCAGAGGGGCTGTGACCCCCTGGCCCTGCCCGACCCCTCACTCCAGGCCCTCCCTGGGAAGCCAGTTCAGCCCCAGGGACAAGGACTCTGGCAGGACCTGGGGAAAGATGCAGCCCTTGGGCAGCGCCTGGGCACCCTGCTCCTTCCCGTGGTCCTGCTCCTGTCTCACCTCTTCCCTGCCCCATGAGGTAATCCCAGTCCCACTGGTCCCTGGGTGTGGGTGTGAGGGCAGCCGTGGGCTGGGGTGGGTGTGCAGCCCTGGGGCAGCCTAGCCCAATTCCGTGGGGAGGAAGATGCGGGTGCGGGAGAGCAGACAGTTCAGTGTGTGGGTGTGAAGTCCCATCGCCCCCAGCACAGCAGACCCCTGCCCCCCAAGGGCGCATTTGGGGCCGCACTGGCTGGGTGCATGATGGGAGCCCATGGCAGAGGCTGCCAGGAGCAGGGCTCAGGCCGCCCAGGGCATTGGTGGGCA
>NW_005843451.1:0-16844 GCF_000455745.1 Alligator sinensis
TTTTGTATCAGTAGAGGACAGAGTAGCAGAAGACCAGAATGTCCTCTATGGTGGCCATCCTATGGGGCATGCCTCGCCAAAGAGCGGGGGCTGCCCCCGGCCACAAGGGACACTCATGTGCACTACCAGGAACTGTGGTGGTGAGGGAGAGTGCAGAGACACCCCTTCCCCTGCATCTGGGCTCATCCCCCAGCAGTGTGGGGCAGGGACGCACACAGCGCATCGTTTTAGAGCTCTTAGAGTGGCCACTGTGAGACAGAGAGAGACAGAGCCCCAAGGGGCAGAGGAGCACTGGCCAAAGGTAGAAGCAGCTGCCGCAGCCCCAAAGAGCTGGTCAGAAATACTCCTTAACCAGGTGTTTCTGGAGGGGCGGGGCCGGGAATTCAAGCCTCTCTATAAACAAGAGCCCGGAGCAGGCAGGAGGAGAGAGCGCAGGACCGGAAGGAGAGGAGCCGGGCGGAGCAAGGTTGTGGGAGAACTGGAGAGCATCCTGGCGAGGGCAGGAAGCTCCTGCAGAGAGGGAGCTCCCCAGAGAGGACTTAGAGGAAGGTGCCGTGGATGGCAGGACCAGGACCTGCTTGCCATCTTGGCAGAGCAGGGCTGGGGAAGGTACCATAAAAACCCTAATAGGGGGGCACATCGGAACAAAGGTACCATTAAGACCCTAAAAGGGGTGCAAAACAAAGTGTCAGTGGCAGACCCAGTGGGGTGAGGGGATTGTAATGATCCGAAGAAGAGGCTCATGAGGAGCTGCCGTAAAGACGGTTACAGGTGAAGGATAAAGCGACCTCACCGGATATTTCTTTTTTCATTCTCCCCCCTCCCCCCCCCCCCCCAAAAAAAAACAAAAAAAACGGGGGAGCAATAATCCAGGACGGGAGCACTTGGTAGAGAACCCGAAGGCCGAATATTGACGAAAGGATGATTTTGATTCCCGGTGGAACGGGCGAGGGTGTAGGGGATGGTGGAGCCCTCAGGAACATAGGCCTCCGGAACAGAGGACAGTGGATGACAGCCAACTGGAACTACACGCCCAGGTACTGAATCTACGCCTATAAACACCAAGTCATGGCAGGAAAGGACGTGGGTGCATGGACCTCCAGTTGGTACCCATCCCTGATATCAGTCGACAGACTGAGGTCCTATGGGGCTATAAACAGACAATAAATATAGATATATACTTCTGTATCGAAAGAGAAAACAATAGGACGGTCAGAGAAACAAAAAGGAGATAACCGCTTCCACACTGAAACAGAGAGTGGCTGGAAAAGCAAAGACTCTTGGGAGGGTGCTACCTAACTAGATACTTGACACTACTGAACTAGTTATGTGACAGACACCTTCAACCACAACGTCGTGCTCAAGCAGGACTCTAACAGAGGTGCTGCTCTGCTCCCTTGGGGAGCTTGTCCATGTTACACCTCTGATGTTTCCACGTTACACTTTTCCTGTGTCCACATGACAAAAGTTGCCTTTAAGCTAACTAAATGACGTCTGCAGATCCATGTTAACAGACAATTTGATTGTTTTAGGGGGCGTTTTTCGTGGTAATTTAATACACCTCCGACATGTTTTATATTTAGCTCTGACACGTTTTATTTTTAGGTCGCTTTCTTCCATGAGGGCTATTTTTATCATTTTTAATGTGCAACATAGATTTGATTTATGCCCAAGAATGTGATTTTTTTTTTTTTTTTTCCCCCCCCTGCTTTGCAACCACTACGTGCCGTTGGGGTTCACGAGTAAATCTACAAAAATCCATTGAAGTCCATCTTATTTATCCTGCACTCATTCAAGCAGACTCCTGGTACTAATCTTGCATTTTTTTTACTGATTATCTTATTCTTTATTTCAGATTAAAGAAAAATTAAATTTCCAGAAAAACATGTTCTGCCTTTTCGCATGCACCTTGCATCTGGCTGTCCTTTGCCCTGCTGTGCTGCCGCTTATTATAGCGAGCTGGCCGGGCAGCCAGCCTCGGCCTTAGTCTCAGTTTCTTTCTACCCGCACCCCAAACTTATTTTTGCCTGCTCCTGCCCGGAGTTGGGGGCAGCCCATAGAGCACTTAGAGCAGGAACCCGCGTACTCATTTCCAGCAGCCCAATCTTCAGCCAGCTCCAGGGGGCTCAGGGTTACAGGCACTTTCCCCAAGAGAGCTCTTTCCGAAGCTTAGCAGCCTCTGCCATGCAGGACAGCACTGAGTCACTATATGACAACGCAGACCAGCCCTCGCTGTGGAACTGAAGTCACCGAGGCATTTTATGTCCTAATGAAAAGCTGTCTTGATAGATCCCTCCAACATTGTCCCCTGGGGCAGCTCATTCCCTCAGCAGTACAGGGACCAGGCAGGGGCAGGGACAGGTTTTGTCTCTCTGCTCCTCACCTTGGTCACAGGAAAGTGCCTCTGCCCAGGGGGGGCTGCAGGGAAGGGGTCCTGGCTGGGTTGGAGCCAGTCCCCTCCCTGCCTCCTGACTGCTCCTACTGTCTCTCTCAGCCTCCATCTCCCTTTCTCTGCCCTCTGTGGGTGGGAGATTTGGCCCATAACCACTCCCCAGGCACAAGGCACTGCTCTTCCAGCTGCGCCTGCGCCCCAGGAATTTCGGTGCCTGCTTCTGGTCAGGGCCATGTTGCCAGTGCTGCTCTGGCTGTCGCCCTGCCTCCCAGCTCTTTTCACATGCTGCCAGACAGCTGCTGCCAGGTCATGGACTCAGCTCCTGAGCTTGCACCCAAGTCCCAGGGACACCTCTCAGGACTCACTGGCAGCTTCTCCCCAGGCCTGGCCAGACTGCTCCTAGCCTTGGGCAGTGACTTCAGTTATATCAGCCAATACTAAACAAAATGTAGGTGCATTTCTCAGATCCTGAACACCATTATTCAATGCTGATAGAAAGGAAAGCCGCAGAGACCTGAGAGGGAAATCAAGGTATTCTGAGCTCTGGCCAAGCAGAGACAAAGGCACCCCAGCCCAGAGGGGTTTGCAACTGGAAGCTGGAAACTAGCCAAGGGGAGGGGGTTAGAATACCATGTATAACCAATAAGTCTTGTGCGAATGAGACCCAGTGCTGTCCTTCTGATGGACTGAATCTCTTTTAAATCAGGGTCCAAAGCAGAGCAGGGAAAAAGGAGAGATGGAGAAGCAGCCTGTCTGGCTGAAGGGGCTCTCATGAAGGAATCTAGGGTACGAGAAAGTAGTAGGCGGCTGGGTCTTATCAGGGACTTTGTGCCAGGTGCACGGGGCACTGGGGAGAAATACTGAAGAGGGAGGTCACCTGGTTGGTCACTCCCCTGGTTATGGGCCTGTTGAAGGATCCCTAGGTTTGAACATGACGTGACCCAGAGCCCACCCGGGTCTGTGGATATTCTTACAGCAATGTCTTTGGGTGTCAGCCAAGCCCGCAGTTCATAGTGGGCTGCGGGGGGCACAGATTTAGGGATGTCCCCACAGACCAGACCCAGAAGAATGGGCAGACTTTCCCAGAGAAGGAAGCAGTGAAGGCGTGGATGGGGGCCATGGTATCCGCATCATAGAAACCCACAACCCCACTGTCACAATCCAGGTACACACGGATCTTCCTAGGTCTCTGTGGCAGGTCCAGCAGGCTCCATTCTGCATTGACTACCCGGTACTGGTCCATGGAGAGCTGGATGGCCCAGGTGCCCTGCTCAGGGCTGAAATCAAACCATCCCCTCCTGTTGGCAGACTCCCTGGTGACACCCAGGGCCCAGCCCTGCTTGTCTCCCACCTCCACATCCCAGTAGTGTGTCCCCGACATGTAGCCATCAGTGCCCAACACACAGGAGTACACATTGAACCTCCCAGGGCTGTTGGGTAGAGACTGGGGCGTGTCTGTGGCTGTCACGCTTCTCCGGTTCACAGACAGGACTAGGCTGGCGTGAGCTGTGTCTGGATCCAGAGTCACATCCTCTAGGAAAGAGAGAGAAACATCCCAGCAGCTTAGCCCACAGTGTGCAGCAGGGGCAGAGAGAACTGCTGCAGGTGGTCCAGAACAGCAATAGCCATGCTCTGGCTCCTGCCTGCCCATCCTTGTCCTCATCCTTGAAGTGCAGAAGAACAGGGAGGGCCTGGGCAGTGGTGCCCCATGAAAAATGTGAGACAGGAGGAATTATCAGTGCTCAGAGAAAGGACAGACCACGCTGTGCATGAAACCACCTGGGCAGTAGGGAGGGCTGGAGGGAGGGGATGGCTGTGCTGTAAGATAGGAAGTGGGGGGTACAGTATGTGAGAGGAAGTGGGGTGGGGCTGGCTGCACTATACAATGGGTATGGCAAGGTGGAAGAAGTTAAGGGGTTGTGGGGGTCTGTGCTGTGTAATAGGCATGGGGTCAGGGGTGCAATAGGGTTGCAGGTGGCTTCTGGCGGTCTCCTGGGTTGGGAGTGAGTGCACATGACTCTTGGGGGGTGTGGCATGCAGGAGTCTGTCTCCTCCATCACCGACTGAAGTCGGACTGGAGCACTGACCTTTGTCCCTGTAAACCTTCATCTTGGGATAAGCTGGGGGAGCAGTAGAGTCCATGGGTGCAGGGCAGGGCAGCCAGTCTTGAGGGACACAGGACCTGCAAGGAAAATCCGGCCTTAGGCTTAGCAGGAGCTGAGATCCTGAGCAACTGTTGGGGCTGCCAGGGGAGGGGTATAACTTTGGGGCTTGTGCTGGGGCAGAGGCTGCTCTGAGGAGGCTCAGGAGCTCCAAGATTACTCCTGGGGTCATTGCCCCCATCCCACACATGAATAGCATCCCTATAGTGGGTGGCAGGGGCTGTCTCTGCCCCCATTGCTAGAATACTGGAGTCTTTTCACCAAGATTTGGTCTCATGGGGTCCCTCCTTAAGAGCATGGGACCATCAGTTCCATGTTACAGAAGGGAAACTGAGGTACAGGTAGAGTAGCTGAGACTAAGGCCACAGGAGATACCTAACTCTGGGCTGCCTCTGCTCTAGCCTAGTGGACCCAGTTTCCTTTCAGCAAGAAAGAACCCAGGTGTTCTGGCTTCCTGCCCCACTTCTCTCCCAGAGCCCAGGAATCCTGACCCCAAATGTCCACCCTCCTGTAACCACAGGACTCCAGTCACCTCCCAGACCTGGGAAAGAACCCAGGAGTCCTAGAGGCTGATCCCCAGGACTACACTGGGTCCTGAGAGAGAATAATCACAGGTATGGTCCACTGATCTGCACTAGCTTTCCACATACTGCCTGTGCAGATCACACTGGCCTCCCTCCTCCCACAGAGAGGGCATCCCTTCTTGGTGCTTAGCACAGGCACTGGTGCTTATCATGGGCAGCTGGTTTCTGCCCCCCACCCCACCAGTCCCTTCCTTCGCAGGGACTTACGTGCTGCGCCTGGGGAACAGCTCCATGCAAGTGCAACAAGACACAGGAGAGTGAACTTTCATCCCAGCCACAGGGCACTGTCTAATCACCTCCATGTCCCTGCACCAGGGGAGAGAGAACCTGGTGTCACTGAGCACAGCCTACAGGCAGCTGGCCGGGCTGTGCAGAACACCGTGCTTCACTTAGCAGCAGGAGGGCGTGAAGCTGGGAGCCAGGACTCCTGGGGTCTATTCTTGTCTGTGGGAGAAGCATTAGATGGAGCAAGGGAAAGCAGGGAAGCCGGCTTTCA
Organism: Alligator sinensis; assembly: GCF_000455745.1. Taxonomy (NCBI): domain Eukaryota; kingdom Metazoa; phylum Chordata; order Crocodylia; family Alligatoridae; genus Alligator; species Alligator sinensis. The sequence goes on from NW_005843451.1 coordinate 5,635, forward strand.
GGACTCTTGGATTCTGTCCTCAGCTCTGGAAGATGAATGGGGTCCTGTGGGTTAGAGCGGAGGGGCTGGTAATCAGGACTCCTGTGTTCTCCCCCAGCTCTGGCAGTGGAGCAGTGTCTATGGGTCAGAGCAGGGGGTTCTGGAGTTCCTACCTCTCAGCAGGGGCCTAACTGCTGGGCCAGACTGAGAGCATCCTCCACCCTTCTGCTGAGGGCAAGAGGGACAGAAGGGGAATGAGCAAGAGGGAGTGTGGCTCTGTGGCCTAGTGATTCGGGGAGGGAGTCCTGGGACCTAGTCATTTTAATATAAATAGATACACAGCAGGAAGCAAGGGGCAGAACCTATATTCCCTCCCTCCAAGCTGGGTGTCCTAAAGGCCATGCACAGCCAGCCCAGTGCCCCTGCCCCTACTATATTTGTACAGGGCCTGGCACCAGCTACTGACTTGTGACCTTCTGGTGCCCTGACTGTGGGAGGGGCTTTGGCTACAGCTTCAACCTGGTCTAGCACTAGTGCATGAACACACAGGTGTGCCCCTACTAGTGTTGGGACTGTGGGAAAAACTTCATGCAGAGCTTGAAGGCTCCACAGGGGGCAGAGCTCCCACTAGGCTGCTGCTACCAGATGGGAGGATGGAGCACACAGGAGCCTTGGCAGCTGGCCTCAGATTGCCTGGGGCTCCGGGACCTCCCCAGCCACCTGTCCAAGTCAGAGACAGCATCAGCCGCTGGCTAGCATGGCTCTGAATGATGCTTTTGTTATTCATGTTAATGTCTGATTTCTACACTATGTTAGGCTCCAAGCCTCAGCTGTTTCTTTTTTCTGTTCATGGTGGTCTGAGTTCCCTGATGTCAGGTGGGGTCTTTTCTCTGGGGGAAGGTGGTAGAGGTCTGAGCTATCAGTGAATTTAAATGCTGGTAAGAATGTAAATGGATAATAATACCAATGTAACACACTTCCTCAGTTACAAGTGCAGCCTTTTGCAGGTTCTGTCACTCGGGAACCTTATTTAAGCTAAACTGCAACCAACTGTTCCCAACAGCGTGAGGCTTGCTTGGTTTTTCATGCATCGTGCGGTGATCAGCCCTATGTGTTCAGGAAGTGGAAAGGCATAAACATCTCACTGAGTTCACAAAGTCCTTCTCAGAAATTAAAATGATCCAACCCCCTTTGCTATTCCTTCCCAAATATCCCTGTAACCAAGAAATAATAGATAGATCACAGTTCCCAGTGAGTCTTTGTCCTTGAACATCAGCTGCTATTTATGTTGAAAGCCAAACTCGTGACTTTGGTTTTCTACACTTACTTATTTCTCTGCTCTCTCATTTTTTATAGGAGGTTAGGTGAACAGATTACTTCTACTCTAGGGGTAAATGGAACCTGCTTATATTGTTTTAATGGTTCTTAACCATTTCTAACAGTCCTCACTCTTCTACTTGGAACTATGCTGTTACAACAAAAAAAATGCACTCCCCAGAAGTGCCTTTTTACCCCCAACTGGTTCCAGTAAGATGTGGAGTTGCCTGCTACATAGCCAGGAACTGCCATACAGCTTGGGCAGGAAAATTATTTTATAGTAGTAAAATGTATTTCTGTGCCAGCTGTCACCCTGACAAATTATGTGTGTGCTTGCTTAAAAGAGAACTGTCAATAATGGGGAAAGACCAGAGGACTGAAATATTGCTGTATTGTACCTGTATTTAGAAAGGGCAAATGGGATGTGCAGAACAGCAGAGACTTCCTATGCCTGAGGAAGGGTGATTGCACCTGAAAGCTTGCAAAGAACTTTTTTCCAACTCCTCGGTCTCATAAAAGATATCATACCTACTCAAAGAACCTTCCCTGCAAATGCGATGTTCACCTTATGCTGATCCCAGAAAAATGACTGGAATGGCTGAAAGGAGACTCAGGGAATACACATCTAAAGGATGCCATCGTCAACATGATTTTATGAGAAATAGGTCCTGTGAAGTGAACTTGATATATTGGTGATGAAATCGTAAGTTTAATTTAAAGATTAGCCTTATTAAAAAAAAAATCAGCAGAGGTATATAGTAAATGGATTAAAAATTGGGTAAATGTTAAATTGCAAAAAAAAAAGGAAGTTGCTGAAAGGAACCCAATACTGAATCTGGGTGTTCCCAATGCTGTCCTGTAGAAACTGATTGACTATTTTAATGCTATCTGAAAGAAAATATACAATTATTGCTGATGAAATTTAGGGAGGACATACCAACTGATAGAATGGTTGATAATGATGAGAGGAGAGGCATTTTTAAAGAGCCTAACATAGTGCCTCTGAGAGCAGGGTTGCACCTTGCAAAGTAGTTTCCCTGAAACACTTGGAGGTTATGGTAGAAGCCAGCTAAATGTGAGCTTCTGGGGTGACACTGTCTGGGAGAGTTAACATGAAACTTGAATGTAGAAGCAGCAAAGTAGGGAGGTAACTTTACCTCTGCACAGGTGTTTGTGAGGCCATTACTGGAGAGTAGCTCCTGTTCTTGTGTCTATATTGCACTTGGGAACAGGTAGCAGCAGGGGAGGGATAGGCAGTTATTTAGGAGTTAGTACAATGGGGTTGCTTTAAAAGTCAGAGACATTTCAGTTATGCAGGCCCTGGTAGGGAGCAGCAAAGATCTGTCAGAGTTTAGCTAACACTTAACAGCTGAGAAATGCCATTTTACAAATGAGAGGAGCCTGGTTCAATGTTTGTTCACTTTACTTTGCAAAAATCTGAGTTTTAGTGGACTTAACAAGGGAAACAGCATGAATCTTAAACATGAGGGAGAAAGTGGATTATTGAGGAGTTTAAACCACCCCCATTCACCTGGAATACAACTCATAGCAACTATCTTTCAAAGCAAGGAAAAGACTGAAGACAGTCAACCACTAGAAGGAAAAGGGGGCAAATCAGAAGTGATTTTTCTGGAACTGTTGACTCAATAACTAAACTGGAATCTTAATTCCAGTCTTAGGCTAACTATATGTCTCCAGTCAGGGATTATGGATTAAAACAACAACAGAAAACCCTGATTTAAATGTATAAGAAAAAACAGGCCAGTCTTGTTTGCAGCATTTTTAACTGCTATAAACTGACTAGCTTTTAAAAGATCTTTTAGGGATGTTAAGATATTTAAGAACAGATTTTTTTTAATGAAATGAGATTTTTTAAAGGCTTCTGAAATGACTCTAAAGAAGAAAAAAAGGATTCACAAAGTGAATTTCCTTATCTTTTGTAGGTTAACTTTTAAAATCCTCATTGGTTTGTCAGAATTAAAGCATCTTCAGTTGTCAAGATAAGGGTAAAGGCAACGGCATTTGGGTAAAGATATGTGCCTGGTAAATGTCTAATCACTCTGAGAAATCACAGTTTGATTATACCAAGAAAGAAAATGCTGATGAGGTGGTAATGTGTAACCAAATGACTGGGGAAAACCTGTGCTTTCAAGAAAGGCTGAATAGATGTGGATTGTTTGTGTTAGAAAGGAGATAATTAATAAAGGAACTGATAAAAGTATATAGAAGAATGAATGGACTAGACCAGGTAGATCAGGAATTTCTGTTCTCTCTGTTTCATAACACAAAACAAGGGGACAATTGTTGAAATTCAAAGGGATGCAAATTTAGTACGCAAATACTTTTTTGCATGATGTGTAACTTGACTTGCTTGCCACAGAAAAGAGTTGAGGCCAAGAATTTAGTGAGATTTAAAAAGAGATTCCTTTGTGAAGGATCTGTGGGATTATAATTAATGATCATAGACTCTTTGGAAGGGATATAAAACCTCATGCCTTGGGACCTAGACCAATCTCTAACTATGAATTGACAAAAAGACTTAATGTGGAAGGTAGATTTTATGACATTTTCCTCAGCAACAGTCCTTCTTAGTCCCTGGTCTCCAATTCTTCTATTACTTTTCTGAGCAACAGAAGGTAGAGGAAGGAGCTACAGCAAGGTTTCAGCCAGGCTTGGCAGGATGGCCTGACGTCTTGAAGCTATATCTACTGTGGACAATCTGAACCCTGTGAGAAGATGCACAACTTGTTCAATAGTCTTCAGTTGTTTGAATTCCTCACATTTGCAGGCACCTCTTGGAATTTCCCTTTGCACAGAACCTGGGGTAGCCAGGATCCACAATTCTTCTTAGTTACCGAGGATGTCACAGACTGAGAGTTCAAAATCCTGCTAAAGGGAAGTAAAGACTGTGTTATCAGATTTAGTCACACACCAGGCACCAATGAGGACCTTGCTAAAGCTACAGATTGAGCAGTAGTATGTGCCTGTTTTTGTACTCAAACTTGGAAAGGATGACAGGACATGAGAAGTAGAAGATGACACATTCTTATTTAGCTGAAAGCAAACAGAATTACAGAAATTAGGGCTAGATGGTACCTTGAGAGCACATCTAGTCCATCTCACTGCAGGACTACCTCTATATAAACCATTACTGACTAATATTTGTCCAACACAGGGGTCAGCAATCTAGAGCCCACAGGCCAGATATGGCTTGCAAAAGGGATTGGATCCTGAAGACACGTGATGGAAAGTTTATGACAGAGGTTGTATATATATAACTCTCTCTCTATATATAGAAATATATTATAATAAAGAAAAAGTCTGATTCAGTCCATGTTTTACTAAGAACAGATCCATGTTTTGCTAATAGCATGTCCATCCTCTGAAGCAGCTCCAACCAGCTATTACAGCCTACTTGGAGGGCTGTTGTTCCTCATCGCACTCTCTGCTCACCGGTACTGGAGTGACCAGAAAGAAATAGTAGCCAGTGGCTTTACCCAGGTTGCAAGCTGCAGCCTGTGTTTGCAAAAGGTTGCTGACCCCTGGGCTAACCTGTTTTTAAATATCTTCTACAGAGGGAAATTCCACCAACTGCCTGGCTAATCTCTTCTGTAGAGAGATTTGCCTAATGTTTAACTTGAATCTCCCTTGCAGTAATTTAGGCCTGCTATTTCTTGTCCTTATCCCCACTAGAGATGAAAACAAATATTATTACCTTCCTCCTTACCCCACCTTTGTAGGTAGGCAGAGAGTGTTATAACATCTACCCTTGTTAGGACAATACTGTAGCTTTCAGGCTATGAACATTCTCTCTTTAGGACTGAAAACAGCTGCCAGAAGCCACTGGCTCTCCTGTGATACCTGTGGTAGAGCTTGGGCAAATCACAGTTCTTCCTGCAGAATGAAGAGATCAGGGAATTTCTACCATCTCCCAAATAACTCGTTCCTAAAAAGAACGGGTTTTATTTTATGTATGACACTGCAAGTCTTTTCTCCTAATTTTTCCCATTAATATTTGGCCCCATCACTGTTCCAGCTATTCCTCAACAATCCTCTGGCCAAGGCAGCTTCCCCATAATTTCTTTTCCAGTCCCATGGTAGGAGGCAGATCAAATCCTGGTTATTCTGGAGCCTGTCAGGGCAAGGAGGGAAGATTTAGACCTGGCTTTTGCCTATGTCACATCCCATTTCTTCTCCGAAAGAAGTTCTTGACTTTTCCATGCTTGAGGAAACAGTGTTATAGCACAGACCCATTTCCCCCTCACTACAATTAGATCCACCAAAACATTAGAAAATCACCTATAGTAACAGAGCTGTTGATTGAAATGCTATACGTAAGCAGAATCTGAGCAATCCCTTTAGAAGATTCTCCCATATTGTTCCCCTTTCCTCAGCAGTGGAGAGGAGGGACACGGGCTGACTTGTCCTTTCTTCTCTTCATTTGTTCACAGGACAACTCTGCCCTGGCAAGGCTGCAATTGGTGTGCCTGATTATGACTCTCATGATTTCTTGTAGTTTTTCTCTGCCTTTCCCTTTCCTTCCCTTTGGCTAATACACTGGTTTATTGTCCCATAACTAAATTATCTCTTGCTCCTAGTGAGAGCCTGTGCATGTCAATAAATGCAGCAATTCTGAGTCTCAAACAGATAGAGGAGAGTAAGGGAGGCATTTGTGTGGGAATCACCATCCCGCTGGTCCTCAGCACTTTCCTGAGGTCACTCTTCGTTATGGGAGCTTCTGGCTCTGGTGCTGTCAGAGGCTAGGGGGACTAGTTTCAGTCACTGGAGAAAGCCCGTTTTGATTTGGCATCATTAAATGGAGCCGTAAAGGTCTGTCCTGAATACTGGCCTTGTTAAGCTACTGCAGCTACTCATCTGAAATACCAGTTATAAAAAGCAGCAATCTCCAAGCCAGGAAGTTCAGCCCCAGCCTTCACGATGGAGAGAAAAAACAAGACACACCGGCTGCTTTTCCTTTAGCAGTGACCTCTGGTGGCCAATACTAATGAAACCTACTCTTCATCCTCTTCACTGGGGACAGGAACTGGAACAGGAAGGATCAGACATACAAATGGATCTTGCAGGGGGGTGCGTTTCAGGGGCAGTGGTGAGTTGCATAGCTGGGCCAGCTGCACCAGGGCAGGTGGCTTTGCTCACAGGGGCGGCCAGGAGATCGGGGGAATGTGGGTCAGGACTGCGGGGCACGGGCAGCAACAGGGGCCTGCGGGTTGAGAGTGAAGGGCACCACAGGGGTGGGAGACTGTGGCTTGGGAGCGAGGGGCAACGGAATGAGCAGGGGCAGGGCACCGGCATACTACTGGACCCCCACAATCATATACAGCCCTCCCCCCTGCTCCACAGGTGTCCTCTTTTTTGGAACTGGAAATATGGTAACCCTATGCTGCAGCTTAAAAACTCTTCTATTGCACGAGAGAGAGAGAGAGGGTGAGAATCATAATATTCATTTATAAGATAGTGTGTGTATAATGCATGCACATAAATATGTCTCTCCTTGTACTGTAAATGCAGTCCACTGGGTGATATATTTCAGAGGTGCAGCACTTTCTGAAACAGGCCAGTGTTTCCCAGATTTTTGATGCTTGGGGCACACTTTTTTCTGGGTTAAAATTGGTAGCATACTTTACTCTCACACCCAAAAAAGGGATGTGTGTGTGCATGTGCATGTACATATACTGTATTTACCTAAATCCAAGATGACTCCAGATTTGGAGCATTCCTATGGATTTCAGTGGGCTGTAGATAGGGCATGTTGCTTAGGACTCACCCCTTCAACAGTGTACAGAAGCCCAGAGGTCTGTACCCTTCTCTGGGGTTCAGTTCTCCATTCATGAAAATTATGTTCAGGTATGGATACCACTTACGGGGCACACCCTTTGGAAATCGCTACTTTAGGCACTCTTTATGCTTATATTAGCCACATATCAGCACCTACTGGATATTAAAAAAAGCTACCCTCTCATACTCTTGCAAATCAAGGTAGGTAATTATCATGGATGGAGAACTGACACTTAGAGAAGAGTATCAAGAGAGTGAAACTTGGTTGAGAAGGAAAGTGATTTTCATCCTTCTTTTTACTTTGGGCAGTAATTTTGGCTGGTATAAAGCAGTGTAACACCACTACTCCCATCAGAGCTGTAACAGTCTTCATTAGCTGGAAACGTGGCCCATAGATTTTTTAAAAAAGCTGCTTTAACTCAACACTTTACCTTAAAACACCTTGCTCATTGCTTAGGCTCAAGCCTAATTCGAAGTGTGGAAGTATTCCTACTGACTTTAACAAGTCTATGTATGATCCAGTCCTTAAAGCCAGATATATACATCAGTATTTTGCTAAATGAGGGGCCAAAACTGGATGCTTTAACAGATAACAAGATCTGTTATCAGAGTTATAAGATAGTGAAAATATAAGATAGTATTGTGGTGACAAATACTTCTCCATCAGAACATAAGCCAACCCCAACCTGACAGGGTTTATAAGGAACTTATCTTCTGAGGAGGATGTTTTTCATGCCTTTTGATGACAGATTTTTTCCCCACCTTTTGCTGATGCAGCTGGTATAGGCTCCATGGTAGACAGGATGTTGAGCTAAATGGATCCCTAAACAGATAGTCTGGTAGTTCAGCCAGAGGAACTGCAGAGTGCAGGATGCCTTTGCAGTGCAGTTGGTCTCAGCTTGAGATTCTTTGTCTGGTGCCCTCACTGCACACAAAGACAGCTGCCTGTTACATATCTGTCCTGAACAGGTGCAATTCCTTTCCCAAAGGTAACCTGTTCAGACAGTTACTGGCACCCAATGAAAAGGCATATACGGCAAAACTTGCTATTATGAAGCACCAGCGAATGTCCTAAACTTGGGTCCTTTGTGTGCTTCTAACCCTAATAAGGTTCACCCTGAGGAGAATGTCATTCAGACACACCAAGCTGCCCTTAGGTAAAAGGAATCACATAGACAAAAGTCTTTTTTTTCTTTTTTTTTTACTGATGAATGAAATTATTCTGTAGATAAGCTCTTGCATTTCAGCCTGTGAGACACTTTTCTTGAGACAGGTCAGCAAATAGATCAAATAATTCAGAGTCCAGTTTGCAATGGTATCGCACATAGTAGGTGTACTGTGGTAGCACCAAGAGATCCAGTCCTGTGTGCTGAGTGTCATACAAATGATGTAAAAGACAGGCCCTGCTCCAAAGAACATACACTTCAAAAGCCCAAATTTAGCAATGTGGTGAAGCAAACAAATAGACAAGGTCATAAAAATAACAAAGTGTTTTAGTACAGAATAGCTGTCTCTCTAGTTTGTGGTCAAGCAGCAGCAATAATCACAAGTCAGTATCTGCCTCACTGTTAGCATTCTTGTCTGCATCTGTATAGCAAAGGATTAATTCATTCAGGCCAAAAGGGACCGCGATGGCCCTTTTGCACTGTGCAGGTCAGAGAATCTCATCTACTTACTCCTTCATCCCAGTCCATAATTAATGGTTGAGCTAAAACATCAGTGGGGAGCTTTTATGAAGGTAACAGAAATCCTTTTTGATTCACTAAAATGTCTGGGCTGCATCTCTGCAAGGAGCAAATCCAGAAACTCATTAAAGCGGGTATTACATGTATCCTCCAAATTCCAACCGGAGGGAAGCTACCCAGGATTCAGCTTTTACAGACGTTGAGGAGCCTGGAGAGAGAATCTCAAAGATGTGTAAGACCTAGGAACAGCCTGTTGGATAGACTAGAGCAGTGGGACCCAACTTTTTTGGCAGGTGCCCAACAAATTAGCCCTGTACATTACCCCAATGCCACTGTGATCCCCTTCTGCTGCCCAACCTACTGTTCTGCTTTGTTCCCTGCCTCCTCTGTGCTCCCTGCCCAAGGGGATGCTCTGCTTTCTTCCTTATCTGCTTCTGTGCTACCTGTCCCCTCCTCAACCTGCCAGGTGCCACACATAGAGGTTGCCTGTGCCACTTGACACATGCATCAGGTTGCCCAACCCTGGACTGGAGTCCCAGCTGAGGAAGAAGCTCAGGTTAGGTTTTCCAAGATGTTTATGATTCTGCCTCTCCATGAGCTATATGTACAGCTTCAAAAACCAGTGGACATTTAAGAGTCTCCAACTCGGGATCTACTGTCATGGAAATCCCTCCAGCTCATTCACTGTTTAGGTGCTGAAAAGAATCTGTCTTGCCTCTTGATGACAGTTTGAGAAGCAACAGATTAGCAAACCTCACAACCTGTATACCCTTCTCACAGCAATCAGGAGCTCCCTCCAAACACTGTCATGCATCATAAATTTGTGTCAGTCTTGAAAGAGGCCATGCTGATCCATGCAGATATATATATCAGTGGGGCCATGCTGATCCTCTCTGTCCTGCTCCAATTTTAGTGCATCTGCACTTTTCTCCTGAGTCTGTGGGCAAGCAGCTCTGATGCCAAAGCTGCTTAAAACTTTCCAGAGCATATAGAGAGCAACAAGACCCTGGCAATGTCAGGGGATTCTGGTAATCTCTGCTCACAAGGGAGGAGGCCATATGAGAGATTAATTTATGGAGAAACCCCTCTTTTCTGCAAACCCCTCCATAACTACTAGGAAGTCCCAGAGTGGGAAAAATAAGAGAGCTCGACCCTCCCAGCAGACAGTAACACAGACGTTCACATTAATCCACATGAATTACTCAGAGATTGATGTGGAAGATGTAACTAACTATCAAATGGAGTCTAGGGATGGTATCATGGTAGAAGTCCAAGCAAGTTGCCTTCAGGGATATGGATCTGACAACTGGATGCATTTGTGGGAAGTTAGGATGGCGAGGGACAATACTGCTGTTAACTCCCAGAGAAGAAACACATCAGCAGCATCTGAAAATCCTCTACTTGACATTGCACATCTACAATCATTTTCCTTCCCCATCCCTCAGGAGGAGTGGGCAGACAAAAAGAAGTGAAACAGGGATGCTACTCTACAGGCTTTCAGTGAAAGAAAAGTAACTGAGCAGGTTTTAGAAGGGCTTTAGTCCATTTTAAACCCCCAGCCCCCCTCTGGTTCTTTTCTTGTAAACATTGTGTACAGACTATGGGATGTCACTCAGTTGCTTAGGACAGCATGGAAGTAGCCCCTTTCACTGAGACTAAATCTACCAAGGCTTTTTTGACTCCTGCCCATTGGTACCCAGTTCAAGAGTCCCTGAACCAAACCTTAGAAAAGAGCAGAATCCACAAAGCTGAGCTGGGAGATTCCCCTTGATGTTGCCAAAGGTATTCGTTCAGGACAGCGAGGACGAGGCAGGGGCAGGAACTGGCTAGTCCTCTGCTTTTCACCTTATTTCAAGGAAAATGACTTTGCCCAGGGGAGCTACAATATATGGCTCCAGACAGGCTTAGGAGTCTGTAGCTTCTTTCTTCACTTTCTCCTACTGTACTTTCAGAGGAAGTCTACATGCATGCTGTTGTAGGGGTAGGAGTAACTATGCTATCCTGAAATAAGTGAGCTTGCATACCCTACTGAAGGACAAATTAGCCCATACAGCCTGTCCTGCTACTGTACCTAGACTGACTTTGCTACCTGAATTGTCTGATCTCGATCTAAGCCAAGTATCAATGACTGCGCTGTGCTGTGCAGCATAGAGATACCCTCTCTTTTCATCCAATATTTCCAGATGGGGCAACTGACAACTGACGCCCAGCAAAAAGCCAACCTATTAAATAGGTACTTTGCGTCGGTCTTTCATCAGTCCCATGGGACACCCATGCCCGCTATGGGACAGGGAAGTCCGGGTGAGGGCGATCCCCTGCCCTCCATTAATGCTGACTTCGTGAAGGAACATCTTGAGAAGCTGGATACCTTCAAGTCAGCCGGCCCTGACAATCTTCACCCCAGGGTACTCAAGGAGCTGGCGAGCATCATAG
>NW_005843451.1:18977-21072 GCF_000455745.1 Alligator sinensis
GCGCAGAGGCCCGGAAGGCGCCGCGGCAGTTGGAGGCTGCCCGTTACCCGCCGAGTGACAGCGCGGCCCGGCACGGCCCGGGGGGGGCGGCGCCCGGGTGTCGGTGTCCTGCGCGGTCCGTCGGGCTGGTCACCGCAACACACGTGTCACGCAGCCCGTCCCGGGCGAGCAGGTCGCTGTCCGAGCAGGGGATGCACGTCTCTGTGTATGCCTACAGGAGAAAAAGGTCTTCCCTCCAGTTGTTTGCAGCTAGTGAAATGGGAGCTAATACTTGTGCTTGGTCTGGAAGAGACCCCCGAGCTGAACTGCTGCCGTCACTTCTGCTCACCACCACAGCACTGACATACTCCAGACTCCTCGCCTCACCTGTTCAAAGGCCTTAAGTGACATGCTTAAAAATCATGAATTTTTCCAACAAAGAGTTCTGAATTATTTTGTGTATCCTCTAACTTTTGAACCTTTAGGGTTTCATTTTTCAATTTTTTTTTTATACAACCACAAAGGCTAACGAAATATTGTTTTCTTTCTAACTTGAAAGTAGTTTTTTCACACCCCTGGACTCCAGGAAAGCAACAAATATTGTGAGACTTGCAATAAAATCAGGAGAGCTGCCAACAGTGGTTACGACTATAATAACTGCTCTGGGAAAGAAGTAGATACCACTTTTTGTGTGCCCTAAACTTAAAGGTTTTTTAGCTTTACTGCTGTTCAAAGGGCTTATGTTTACATTTAAGAGCATAGTTTCTCATTTCAAAAGGAAAGGAAATAAAATATTCTTCATTTTTTCTCATCATAAGGAAGCAAATATTCTCATCAAAACTGTATTCATAAATGTATTGTGTTGGTCATGTTTGAAATATATGGAGACACCAAATTATTTCCTTTTCTGAAGTAAGCATTAGCAGCTGTTAAGACTAGGCTGAAAACACCAAAATATGGCCAAAGGCATTTGATAAAGCATGCACCTCACCGCCCCTGCTTAATTCAACTAATAAAACCCAAGGTGACAAACCAGATGACAAAGTGAACAGAAGTCAGATGTGACAGCATTTCAAACCCCCTAACCCACGGGTAAAACCACAGTTGGTAGTAATGTATCCAGTTTTAGGTCTTGCATTTTCAAGACAGACATGGACCAGAGGGAGAATCAAGAGGAGAACAGCAGAAATGATTAGAGGGTCTAGGCAAGTTGACCTGTGAAGAAGGGTTGACAGAACTGGATTGGTTTTGTTTAGAGAAGACTGAGGGGTGACATGATCGTAATCATCAAATACATGAAAGGTTACTGAAGAGAGGAAGGTTATAAACTGTTCTCCATGTCCACTGGACATAGGACGACTAGTAATGGGCTTAAATTTAAATGCGACTTAGATTAGAAATTAAAACAGGAGGAGGACAGTCAAGCACTGGGACAGGCTGGCTAGGAAAGGTGTGGAATCTCCAGCACTGGAGAGTTTTACAAGCAGGTTACACAAACTCTGAAGGCCAAGGCACGATTTGAGATGCAGCTGGCAAGGGACATGAAAAGCAATATAAAGGGATCCTACAAGTATGTCAAAATATGACATACAATACGAGAACTAGAAAACAGAGTCTATGGAACAGAGCTAAGGTTTTATTGATTTGTGTCTGTTAGCTATCCCAGAGATCCTCACTGCTCTAGCCATGGTGGATGCATCTAATCCGTATTCACCCAATACATGAAGGAATTAAACCAAAACCAGAATTAATACAAACAAAACAAAGTAAAATCCATTCTTATCACATCAAATGAACCTATCCGGTTGATCAAAACATATTAAAGAAATAATTTCTCATAACTGCCTAACGCTATAGAAAGGTAGGAGACCGTTAGCTAGCAAACCCAACAAGGTACTAACAATTTCAGTGCCCATTAATATAGTTATATTCCAGCCACATGAGTGATAAGTAGCATCAAACTTCTCTCATTTTGAAATTAATAGATTTCGACTACACTTTGTCTGAGTTACAACTGTTAATAAACAGCCATGTTTTTGTACTTCTCCACACTGAGCTAAGGAAAACATCCCAATACAATTCACAACCCCTCCCCCCCCCCCCCCCCCACACAAAC
>NW_005843451.1:21260-44214 GCF_000455745.1 Alligator sinensis
CCCCCCCCAACAAAAACCAACCCAACAACCTGTGGTGTTAATTTTTATTTGAATTTTAAATTTAAATACTGTGATTTCTCAGGAATAAAACACACTTTGTGACCCACAAAACATATTATGGCCTTTTAGATAGCAAGGTTATGTAATGGAGATCAGGGGTCAGCAATCTTTCAGTAGCAACAGACAGAGGTCAATCAAAGGTGGGCCGTTGCTTGGGGCATGGCTATGGCCTCATGCCCCCGAAGCTCCGCACCGCTGAACGCCCCACTGATTCTTCCCCGCTGAATGGCATTGCATGCCGCTAATTCCCCCCTTTGCCAAATGCTGCCCATTGCTTCTCTTGCCAACTGCCATCAGCATCCTGACTTCAGAGGCCACATAGACTCTCGATTCAAGCTACAGGTTGCCAACCCCTGCTTAGATGTTTGGGAAACTCTTCCCTTGCTACTCATTTCTCTGGAAGTGCCTTTTTCGGGAAAATTTCACCTGATGCTTGTTCCCTAAACCTTCTTTCCCCAGTGTAACAACAAGTTCAGTTCTTACTTTCTTTGCATTAAATGTATTTGTTTCCCCCCAATGATTTTACCATCTAGTAACAGTTTTCCAGGCTGTTTTCACAAGAGATTGTGTATCCATTTACCACTCTGCCTCTTAAAGAGTATGGGGAATGTCCCCTAATATTACCCCTGACACAGCCCATTTTCTCAGCACAGCATCAGAGTCAGAGGAAGCAGAACCGGTTTTCCCTCCCTCTGCTCTTTCCTTTGTTCACAGGAACACAACGTTGCCCAGAAACGCTGCAGTAAGAGGATTAGGGTTAGTCTGACAGTCTGTAACCTTTCTCCATGCATTTCCTCTTGCTCTCCCTTTTCAGTCTCTCTCTCATCTCTTGCTTCCCGCTTGGAGGCTTGCGCACTATTTCATCCCTGAAGGATTTGCTTTCCCATGACAAATGGGATTGGGTCTGTATGTAAAAGCAGGAACTCTGGGACTTGGAAAAGCCCTGAACACATCCTCCGCAAAATCCCTAAATTCTCTCAATTACCTGCAGTCTCTAGCTTGGAAGCCAATGCCGGCAGAGCTAAGGTCTACTGTCAGGGGCTAATTCCAGCCACCAGAGAAAGTCCCCCCACCTCAGATGAATACAAAGGGAAGTTTAATAAAAGTCTCATTCTTACACAGACCACACCAAGGAAGAGGCAACTGCTTCGCTCCAGCTTCCGGGTCACTACAGAGGCAACCATTGCGTGTCTGACCCAGAAAGCTCCACCCCCGATAAGCCAAGCACACAGAGAAAAGCTGCAGTGATTGCAATGATGCAGGAAATATGGAAGAAACAGATTTGTTTGGTAATATCAAACAGCTAGTCCAATAAAAGACATTATCAGACAAATCTTGATTCTCACTGAGAAAGAGTCAGTCACCCTCTGTTCCTTTAGTAATATAACAAGCAGGCATATTTGCCAAGGAGTGAGATCAGTATTAGACACTTTCTCTACAATTTCTCCCAGTGTAGCATGCAGGTAACTCCCCTAGGTTAGCATTCTCTCCTCCTTCCTCCCCCCATAATCACCCATGAATATGCATCTCTGCTCCCCTTCCTCCATTCTCACGTGATATTTGTCCTGTTTTACAAACACATTTGCAATTAATTTGGAAGCCAACAAAACTTTGGCAATATGGTGCCAGTCTTAGCCTACTCTAATTGTTTCTGTAGCTAGCTCAGTAGTCCACAGCCCTCTAGCATACTTTAGGCATTATGTAGGCTGGGATCTAGAAGATAATTCATTAGCACTTGAGTAGACAAAGGCAGGTGCTTTGTGTAACACATTAGCCGATACCTTCCAAATCTTAGGAAACATTCAAACACTGACGTGGAGGCGTGGTTGCAGAATTGCAGGCATAATTAGCAGTAAAGGAATGGTGGCACAGGCTTCAGCAGCAGCTAACAAACAGGTGTTTTCCCTGGATTCACGGTTGGTTTATACTCTCATTTCAATCTCATACCACCATGTTTTCACAACTGCTAAATGGTATCTGAACGTGTGTTGTGGTGTATTCTCCTCACATGCATTACAGATAAGCAAATCATCAATTTGACTGCATAACACAATGCTAGTCCCAAATGACTGTTTATCTGTAGATTGGATAAATGTATAATCCCTTTAAAAGCAAAACATATTTCAGCCCCATTGTTTGCGTTGGAGCTTGATTGTAGTCTGGTTAACTGTATATTGATAATAACTGTAAATACCTACTTCATAACTAAATATACTTCTTTTATTTGCAAGACACAGTGAAGTGAAAACAGCTGTCAAAGGCTTGCTTAACACAAAACCCCAATATAGACGAGCACTAGCACAGAATAGGTTTCTCAACAGCTGAGTAGACACGAGTTGTAATTCTGCCTATTTGTCACTTCACAGCCTGTTTCTTGTTAGCACCCTGTTTTGGGAAAACATATATATTAGGAAAACAACTTAGCAAGCATATGCTTAATTAAGTACATTCCTGAAAAAAGCAACTTGAATTAATGCCTAGAAGGTTTTTTTTGCTCTCTGCTTCATTGGTCTCAAAGTAATTTTCTTTCTTTAGATAGGGAAGAAATGTATCCTAAGTGTCTAGGTGTTTGCAAAAACATAAAACACTAGAAAAACAGAGCAGGAAAGGATCCCAGAAGTTCACCTAGTCCCCTGCTTTAGGCATGATGAATCCAGTCTAAACCATCCCAGACAAATGTTTCTCTAACATGAGCTTTCTAACTTCCTATGACAGAGATTCCACAGCCTCTCTAGGTAATTTGTTTTAATGTTTAACTACCCGTATACTGGTATTTAGAAAGTTCTTACTAGTATCTAACTAAAATCTCCTTTGTTGCAATTTCAAGTTATGTCTTGTCCTGCCTGTTAATGCCAGACCATTGATCATTATCATCTTTATAAAAACGTCTTTAAATTTGGAGATCATCATCAAATCTGTCCCCCAATTTTCTCTTTTCTAGAGTAAACAAGCCCAATTCTCCAAACTTTTTTCATTTTGTATATTCTAGAGCTCTAATAATTTTTGTTGTTTTCCTCCGGATTCTTTCCAATTTGTCTACCTTTTTTCTTGAAATGCAATGCTGGACACAGCACTGAAGATCTGGACCCACCAGCACTAATTAGAGTGGAATATCTAGGTCCAAACCCTCTCTGGGTGTGGGGTTAGATTCTGTAAGTTAGGTCCTCTGGCTTCCTAAATTAATACTCTAGTTGCTCAACTATTGGGGAAAAAGATGGCAAGTGCCTCGCTCATGTTTTGTGGTTAGTAATTATGTCCAGTTTGCATACATACCTAGTTTTCCACGTTCCCAGGAACCAAATTCTAACCTGTGTATAAGTGGCATTCTTAATCAAAATACTATGAAATCTGGACACTTTGACAAATGGGAAAGACCAGAATGTCACCCTAGATGTCTTACCTTGGGTTATACAAAGCATGTAACAGCCAGATGCGATACATGTATTCTTTGCATGCATCATTGCTGGTCTGTCCAACTTCTAAACAATGGAGGACCATATACTGTGTAAGCTGCAGATCCCTGGGCCACGCACTGCAAGGGCTGCAGACCTCCAGGGTTCTTCCCAATGCATGAGCAGCTTGGCTGTTTTCCATTATATGTGCAAACTAGTCAGCCCAGTTTCCTTACCACAAGTGCAGCCCAGCTCCCATCCAACCCAATGCAAACAACACAAGACTTGCTCATGGGTCATACATGCACAGCTCCTGTCTTGTGGCATTGGCAGCCCAGATTTTCCTGATGAAGATACAGCACCTTCTAGCTGCCCAGCCTCCCACAAGCAGATAGGAAGCAGAACCTGTAAGAGGGAGGTGGAGCCTGGACACTCCAGCCACCTAAGCTACTGGAGCAGTGAAGGCAGCAGCAGCTGGGCAAGAGCCTGGGCAGCCCGGCAGCGTTGGATTGTTTGTGCAAGGGTCTGTCCATGAAACATGTTTCTACTTTGAACATTCATATCTTCTTTAAAATGGACTTCCTCTTTTGTTCTTGCCAGGCCCTCTCCACTTCCTTCATCTCATCCTCTACTCCACTTGAAATTGTACTTGTTGCTCCAGCATTTCCCTGATTTTCTAAAGGACTGTTGAATCAGATGGATTCACTAAATATTCTGCCTACTTGTATCATGTCCGGCATATGTGACCAACCAAGTGTGTCAGCCAACTCTAGTGCTCACCTTGGAAATTGTATCTCTGCCCAACAGTATTGGACGTACCACTAGGACAGCTTGTTCTAAATCCTGCTTCACCTTTCTGTGCTTAAATGACACTTACATATCCACATAACTGCAATTTTAGGCACTTATGCTCAGTTTAGATTCTGTAACTGTGTTTACATGTGCGCTTAACTGCAGAGTAGACTAATTAACTGCACAGTAAAGCATCACCATCTATGCATGCAATGCTGTTAGTCTGCTGTAAGTTAACGCAGACGTAAGATAATACTGTCAGTGACAGGACTATCTTATGGCAGGTTAATTAACTGCAATTAAACACACATGTAGATGCTGACCATGGGCATAAATTGCACCCATGGGCCCAGCCAGCAGTGGGCCAGACTCCTGCCTACTGCCTAGCCACATGGCTCTGCACTTTCAGCAGCCTCATGCCCTAGCCAGCCTCTGCACCGCCAGTCAGAGCCCAGGACTGACACCCATCCTCTCCCAGTTGCTGCTGTCCCAGGCTTACCTGTGCCTGAGAATGGTTTACTCTGGCTCAAACTGTTCCAGAGTTTATTGCTTTGTGTTAATTCCACGTGTAGATGCATCCAGTTTGTACTTGTGATGGGACAGAACTGCTCAGGTATGCATACACCTGCCTGAAGTGAAATGGTGGTGAAAGAAAAAAAGCACCATTTTATAGGCCCAGGGATTAGGGCACTTGCCCAGGTTTCAGGCCTTCCTCACCCAGAGAGGGATTTGATCCTGTACTTCATGCTTCCAACAAAGTGTTTTGAAACACCACGCCACAGGCTACACCTTACCTGAAGCACCCCTGCCCTCCTCTTAAAGCTGGCTCACTGAATGCACTATTACAGACTGACTATAGGCATACTAGTGGAGCCCCTCTACACCAGGTACTACAGCCAAGAGCTCTTACCCACTGGATATGGTTTACATGAGTGTGTAGCTGGCAAATGTAGCTGACTGTCCCTACAACAGATCTGTTTCACAAAGTATGCTACTGCAGATACTGAGTTTCATACAGGTTTTCGGTGTTGACGCCTGGGCTGCGTGGTTCACATCTAGATGAGAATATGTCTCTGAAGATTTACTCTTAGGTACTTTTTTCCAAATATTGGAACAATCTGAATATGTGAGAATATCAGCTTTCATTAAAAAAAATGAAAGCTTTATACCTTTGTGTTGGCAAAGAAAAACTTCAGAGTGCGACTTCAGTGCACCCAAAGGCTCAGAAACCCAATTCAAAGAGAAAGTATCATATTTGTTTAATCTCCCAATTTTTGAGCCCAACTCATTGATTTTGATCTGCTTCAGTTGGTAATACTGATAATTTATCTTTACAATTCTGTCTGGGATTTAGGTGTCTAAATCCTATTGAATGTTAGGTTCTTAATTCTCTTAAGTGCTTTTAAAAATCTTCTTTTGCTTCTCTTCTCCTTAGTTCACTGGTAACTGAAAAAGAAATGTTGTAGAAGACACTGTCACATTGGTAACAGTCAATTTTTCTTCCTGTCCTTTCCTCTGAAAGCATCCAAGACACTGTGCTGTTGGGATAACTAAGTTCTAATTTATTACTACTCATCAAAAAAAAAAAGAATAAAAAAAAGTGAGCCATCATAACAAGTCAATGCACAAAAAGTCCAATCCAGTACATTGCATTTCAAAAAACAAACAAGCACGTTGCTGGTCACAAGCAGTAAAACAACATTTCCAAGCTGATCTGAAAGTACAGGCAACTGGAGAGAAAGACAGTGGGAGCCAGTTACAAAAGCAAATGAATAGATACTAGAAAATATATAAATCTCATTTAAATTGTAATTAAGTAATTGCTGTCTAATATCATAGCATTAACCACTCATCTTCCAGCCACTGCTTTCACGCAAGGGTCAGGTTCCACCATCTTCAATTCCAGCTGAGGCTTTTATCCCCTCAGGGTTGTCCCTGGAGATGCGGGAGTACAGCAGAGGCAGTCTGTGTTTAAGGTTCTGCCATCCCCACCCAGGTCACTGTGATAGATGAGGGGCCTGGAAGAGCACCAGGCTTTTCTTTTCCCTCTGACCTTGTCAAAGAGTATCAGCCTGGCTGAAGTTACTTGTCTCCCCAGGTCCCTTCTCGAACAATGCAAAGACCCACGTCCAAGAGGGTACGACCTGAAACAGGACTGGGACTGGCACGACGTATATTTCTGATCCTAGGGGACATTAACACAAATGGAAGTCATCCCTGTGTGCTGTTCCCTTTAGAATCAAGGCAGATGACTCTTGGAGGAGAAACTGAGCTCTCTGTCACGAAAGATTGCAATACAGGCCCCCAGCTGTGCTGTGGAGCTTGGAAGTGCCTTGGCCAAATTGTTTGCCCTAGTAATCTTCTTCAGCAACAAGTTCTACATACCACACTAAAATTTTCTCCATGAATAGACTTGTGCTTTCATGGGCATTACTCATGCAACAAGGTCTCACCTCCATGTCCTCTTCCCTTATGTTATTTCTATCCTGAAATGCCCGATTCCCCACATTTCCTGTGCTGGATGGGCTGGTCCCCGTAGGTCCCTTGTAACTCTGCTCTAGGAGTTTCTTGTTTTACCTTCTGTCTTTGAGTTACTGCTAAGGGGACTCTCTCAAGTATGGCCTGAAAAGGAGACAGGACAAAGGGGAAGAAAATGGAACTGGGAGGTAGGAAGGAGAGTGGGGCTGGGATGAGGAGAGGGAAAATGACTTAGGAGCAGCTTCTTAACCTTTTCCCCTCCTACTATATAACCTCCCAACATCTTCCACCATTTCCCCTCAGCCCATCCATATATTCCCATCATCATACACTTGATCCTATCTCTACCCCCACTATTCCTTCACTCTTCTCACTCCAGCTCCCATATTCTCCATCCCCAAACACTTGATTTCCCATTTTCAGCTCCCTCCACCTTCCATCCACATCCCCCTCTTTATAAGGCAATGGTTTTCCCTTTGGTCCAGTGAGACCATAAAGAGACTGCCAGGTGTCTTAGAAGAATGCGGGTGGCAGGAGGTTGCAAGGCAATCAGTCATCCTCCTCTGCATCACTCCAGAAACAGGCAACTGGAATAGGAGAAACAGGGGCCAGTGTCACTCAGATCCCTTGAGAAAGTGGAACAGGGAACCCAGATAAGTCACCTGCTTCCAGGATCCAAAGGAAGCAGAGGGCAGTGTACCTCTATTCCCTTCCTCGAAGTGCAGGGAGGGGCAGCACTGGTTGTCAAACACGGGAAGAGGACCTTCAACCTAGGGGAAGATAAGTGTCAGCTTGTTCTCTGTCTCTCTACCTGGATGGCAGCAGCTGGGGCTGTAGCAATGAGGACGAGCTGATCAAAGTGTCTCCTCCTCTGCCTGGTGTTGTCGCCCTGGACCCCAGAGACAGGCAGCCAGATACTGATACCCATTTCAGCCAGCCCTCACCAGGGCATCTACAGCGTTCGTCTCCAGTGCAGAGTCTCTGTTTGTATCAAGGTGTCAGCTCTGATCAAAGCTTTTCTCCACAGTCAGGGTGTTTATAAGACTTTCTGTCCAAAGCATTTTCTCTGTGTCACAAGGTCCAAATTCCACTCACAGTTAGCAATCATACAAGGGTTTCCTCTCTTGTGTGGAATCTCTCCTGTGCCATACGTTTTTTCCCCACAGCCAGGGCACTTACAGGGTCTGTTTATTATATGCTGAGCAGGTATAATATGCTCAGTGCTCTACAGAACACAGAAGATGACATGGTCCCTGCTCCAAGGAGCTTACAACCTAAGAGGCAAAGAGAAGACAACAGATCAGATACACAAAGCGGAGAGAGCGAGGAAATTTGCTCCTGGATCTAGGACCTGCTTGAGGCATAAGCACCAGGGACCATCTAAAGTGGTGCCTATACCTCAGCCAGGCCCTTGGTCTAGAAGCAAATTCCCCCCTGTTGGCTAGTAGCTGGAGCATCACAGAGCAGTGCAATGTTTGTTATTAATAAGTAAATAGTCAAGCTTCTGCTGGCAGCAGACTAACACAGATGCACTTTGCAGAAAAAGCAAGTCCCAAGCAAGGAACTGAGGGAGGGGAGAGGGCACAAGCCTGCTCCACCAGCATAGGGAGACGTCCCAGGTGTAGCATTCATTCTTTGCATCGTTATCAAACATCTGGCCAAATCCACTGGGGTGGTGAGCAGCTGTATATCCATAAGGTTTTCAGTACTGCCCATCACTGTGATATCGTTGTGCTGCCATGGGTGCTGCAGGTGACTGGTACTACTCCAAAACTGGCCCAGCCTGCATGAAATCTAAGCTAGGGGGCCATCCCTCTTCCCTCTGGACATATACGGGACTGTACCTCAAACAGTTACCTATCAGCCAAATGCTCCGCTAACTTCATTGGCTTAGCTCGAGTTAAGTCACAGAAGCTCTGCCAGTTTTCATCAGCTGAGGATCTGGTTCCAAATCTTTATTGCCCGCCCCACTGTGACTATGAATGCAAGTAAGGATAAAGCAACAGTAGCTACCCGTAGTATTGGGTCTGCCAGATCCTTATCCTGCCAATACAAATGATGCAAGTGAGTAGGCTTGTTGAAGTTGTTAGTCTTGATTCTCAACTGTATTGTCATCAGCTTTACAAGCGGTGTAACTCCCCCTGTCCTCAGCAGTTACTGCTGATTGACGCCGAGGCAAGTACAAGACAATTTGCCCCAGGGACTCAAATGGGATTACTCCTGATTTACGCTGGGGTCCGTGAGAGGGACTCAGCCCCAGTGTTTCCCAATTTTTCAATACTCGTATTTACTCTTACTTGCACAGGGGGCAGCAGACCCCAATCCTGCAAACATTTAGGCATATGAGTAGCTTTACTCACATGATGTTCCAAATTAACTTAAATGGGGTGACCCAGGTGACTATAGATGCACTTTCTGTCCCAATATCCAGGCTCCTTGCAGGCAGAGCAGGTGAAATCCATGCCTGCCTGCCACATGGGTTCCTTGCAGCTTCTGTTCCAACCTGTGCTAGAACAGAAGGTGGCCCTTCTGTGGTGGGTCCATGACGCCTTCCTTGGGCTTCCCACAATGATCAGGGGTACCATGTAACCCCGTGTTTGCTCACTGGGCTCTCTGTCCTCCATTAGTGGCTGGACCACGTGGACGTTTACAAGTCTGCTATAGCCACTGAACTATCAGAGTCAGGTCTTTTAGCTCAGGCAGCAGAGGCTCAGGTTCTTATATCCAAAGGTCCAGGGTGCAATTCCCACTGTCGACATGTCACCCAGAGGCGCCACGTAACAGTTACACTTCAGCATGTTTGCTCAGCATTGTGGCCTCATGCTTGGGGCTTTCCACGACGGGGGAGAATTTAACCCCGCATGCATCGGCGTTTGCAAAGTCAGGGCCATTTCAGCACCTGCACCTGCCATAGGTTTCACTAGACACTCAGCCCTCTCCAGATCTGGCCCCTACAGAAGGAAGTAGTCATAAAAGGGTGCCACTCCAGAATCTAATGACTGGGCTCTTCCAGATTTCCTTTCTTTAATGCTGCATTCAGCCGATACTGGGTTGCCTTGAGGACTCTCAGATTCTCACCTGATTCCTGTTATTCTTTTTCCTTTCATCCTTTTCACATTGCCAATACATTTTCGTTGTTTCTTTATGGCGATTTGAATTGCTTCCTATAATATTCTGTATTACTTCTAAAATTTATTTTATTCCTTCTCTGGTTTTCTTAACTGTTGCCTTGTTTCTATTTCTTGTAATACTTTTCAGTTAACTTTCCTTTTGTCTTTTTTTTTAACTTTTACAATTTCCATTTTTTTGGTATTTTCCTCTATTTTCTTCTATAAAATTTTCATATTTTTATTTTTATTTTAATGCTTCTTTTATCCACATTTTAACACCTTTGTTTACTTTAATTGTTAACCCCTTTCAATTACTTTCCTTACTATTTTAATCCTTCCCATTGTCTTTTAATTTTTTTTACCCATTTCCAAATTCAACCCTTTCCTTTTTACTCAACTATTTAGCCTCTTGGTTTCTATTTTTAATTATTTGTTTTTGATACTCTTCTAAAAAGGCTTTCAACCCTTTATTTTCTATGGCATTTAAATTTTTAGTATTTTTATCTAAACCTTTCATTTTTGTCTGTTTTTTTCCACAAAGTCTTAACTCCTCAGTATTTTTTAAAATTATTATTGGGTTTATTCATTTAGGGTTGATCCTGCAAACATTAACTCACATGATTAACAAGATGCATTGTGAATTCACCCTCTAATTACAGTGGAACTATTCAAGGTAGCAAAGTTAAACACATGCTTAAGTGTCTGCAGGATGGGAGCTTGAGTGTTTTGTCTTGTTTCTTATTTAATTTTTATCCACTACTTCAGCTTTCCCCTCCTCATCCTCCCTATTATAGCTTCCAGTAAGGGGCATAATGGAAATACTGGGACAGCCCCTCAGCTGGTGTTAGTTCCGTCGATGCAAGTTTGCACTAGCTGAGACTCTGGCCCAATAGCTGAAGGTCTCATTTGGCATGATTAGACAGAGGGATATAGGCAGAGCAGATGGAGCAAAGGGGTGTGAAGTGAAGATCAGAGCTGCAGGTTGGAGCAGCCTTGTGCAGAGCCTTGCAAGGGAGGACAAGGGACCCAGTTCAGCAAAGCACTTCACATATGGAAGTCAATGTTGAAACAGGATGGATTGTTGGATCAGGGTCAAGAAGCCTAGTACTGATGCAGAAGAAGGAGGGAGTATATTTGAAACAGAGAGTAAGAAAAATGCATGGACTAAAGGAACATGAGGTAGGAGTCAGGAGGTTGGCGGTGGACTGTTCAGGTTAAGTTATGGCCAGAACATGGGCCAAGGAACAGTGAAAAAGAAAGGATGGGCTCCAGAGGTGCTGGAGGAGGAAGAGCTGATGAGATCTGGGGACAGCACAGTTGGGGTAGGGGAGAAAGTTGACTGGGATTGTTTCGAGAAAAGAATGGCAGCCAGGAAGAGAATGGGCTTTCCATCAAACATGGAGAAGGCAGGAAAGACGGATGAAGTAGGAGAGACATGGGGTAGACAAAAAGACAGACAAGAAAGCAAAGAAAATTTTGATGAGCATTAAAAGGCAGTGCCCAGTGAGGGGCTTTCCATAGGGCTGAAAAAACTCTTCACTGTGAAAATACTTGTTTTTATTTTAACTCTCATTTCTGTGCGT
The DNA here is from genome assembly GCF_000455745.1 of Alligator sinensis. Lineage (NCBI taxonomy): Eukaryota > Metazoa > Chordata > Crocodylia > Alligatoridae > Alligator > Alligator sinensis. Next base: position 32,676 of record NW_005843451.1, read on the forward strand.
GTGTTATTCTTGAACCAATCCTGACCCTTACATGCTCACGTGGTATAAATTAACATCACCCCACTATTAACTTCCATTAAACATCACTAATTTATACCAGCTGAAAACTTGGCCTAATGATTTATGTAAGTTGTTCTGTTGATGTTTACAATGGTCTGTCATCTGTTTTTTGCCAACCTTATAATTTGACTGTTCATTACTTTTTTGTGTGTGCTTTGGAGTAGTCACCAGGTCATGTGGTGCTGTTTCTGCTTCCTGGGTAGATTACTAAAACTTTTGTAAATGGATAAAATAGATTACAAATAATGAATATTACATGCTGCAGTGCAAATTTTTTAATATATACTTGTGTGAAAATTTGTGGCAACATCTTGGATTTGTGAACATTTTCATAAACAGCTCCAACTGTACATAAATAAAGCTGGCCAAAACATTGTTTTAAAATATGTGGTAGTGTTGGAGTGATGCTGTAGCCACAATGGTCCAGGAAATATGTAAGAGGCAAGGATTTTTGTGGGTGATATTTTTTACTGTATCAACTACATGGCTGGGATAGATTTAGAAAAGCTTTCAAATGCATGGCATTTCTCTTCAAGTAGCTGCATTCAAAAGCTTGTCAAAATCTATCCCAACCATATAGGTGGCCCAATAAAAGATGCCATTCACAAAATCCTTACCTCTCATTTAAAAAAATATGAGCTTTTCAAAAACATTTTGTTCTATTGTTTAAACAAAGCTTTTCCCTATATTTCTTTTTTTCAGAATGTTAATAACTTTTTATTTTTGAAGAATCGTAATTTTGGAAAATGATGTTAAGGACATAAGAAGTGCCATATGGGGTCAGACCAATGGTCCAAGTAGTCCAGTATTCTGTCTTTGACAGTAGCAGTGGATGCTATAGACTGGGAAAGCACTGAACTGGATATATCTAGAGTGATCTATCCCCTGTTCAGTACCCCCTCCCAACATCCACCCTCACTGGATGCCAGAGAAAACATCTCCAACTGTTCTGTTCAATAGCCATTAATAGATCTATCAACCATAAATTTGTTTAGTCCCATTTTGAACCTGCTGGTGCTCTGCCACCTCCTGTGGCAATGAATTCCACAAGTTAACTATCCTTTGCATTTAAAAAAACACTTTCTCTTGTTAGTTTTAAAACTGTCTCCTACTAATTTCCCCTACTTCTAGTATTCTGGGATTTGATGAACAACAGTTCCCTGTTCACTTGGTTCACACTTTCCATGATTTTACCTCTACCATATCCCTTCCTCTGCCTTCTCCTTTCCAAACTGAAGAGTCCTAGCCTTTTTAGTCAATCCGTGTATGGTATCTGTTCCGTTTCTTTGATCATTTTGGTTACCCTTCTCTGCATCTTTTCAAATTCTACTACATCTTTTGAGATGTATAGAACAGAATTGCACAAAGTACTCAAGATGTGGGCACACTGAATTTTTAATTGTTTTTTTAAATTTTAAAACAATAACGTTGATCGTGTTAGGTTTTTTATTTTTCAATAATTCAGTCCTAGGACTAATCAAAATTGATGAATAAAACAGAATCATAGAAAATTGAGGTTGGAAGGGACCTCATGAGGTCATCTAGTCCAGGGTTTCTCAACCTTTTAAGTAGCAAGTACCCCCTAACTTCTGAAAATTTTAATAAGTACCCCAACACTCAATTTTCCAGGGGATTTTATATTTACAGACTAATATGTGCCATATGTTGGAAGAAGGGCTGTGTATATAAGGCCGTGATATGACAGATGTCTGATCTGTTGCGGGTAGGGTTGCCACCCTTTATACCAGGGGTGCACAACTCAAGTATGTACCTGGGCTAGAGGTGATGTTGGCCAAAGGTAGGAGGGCTGAACCCAGTGCTGTACAAAGCGTGGCACACCAAATTATTACTGGGGAATTTAAAGTAATAATTTTTTGCCATAGTTTTGAGAGGAGGAAGGAGCAAGAGAGAGAAAGGAAAAGAAGGCGAGAGAGAGAGAGAGAGAAAGTGTTGGGGTACCTGTGTACCCTGTCTGGGTCTCACGTACCCCCAGGGGTACGCGTACCACAGGTTGAGAAACTATGATCTAGTCCAAACTCCTGCTCAAAGCAGGACTGTCCCCAACTATACCGTTCTACCTAAGGCTTTGTCTAGCCAGGTCTGAAAAACCTCCAAGGATGGAGATTCCACCACCTCTCTGGGTAACCTGTTCCAGTGCTTTACTAGCAAAAAGCAAGTGAAAACGTAAAAAATACACAAAAAAACTAACTAAAAGGCTCAAGTTTATGCAAAGGTTCTGTTAAAAAAAAAATTAAAAGGAAAATGGTTTCACAAATATGTTAATTTTTTAAACAGAACATTTTTGTCAAAAATATTTTCATTAAAAATACCTGATAGCTTTCTGAACATAAGAAATGCCACTTACAAGCTCAGTATCCTGATTCACACAATGGGAGTGTGTGGATGCTGAGTGAACAGGGCATGTTCATAGGCAGACAAGGTTCCTTGGGTGAATTTGATATCTTTTATTAGACCAACCCAAACAGTTGGAGAAAAGTTATTAAGCAAGCTTTCGGGTTCAAAAACCCTTTGTCAGGCTAAGGAAGTTTCAGCAGTTAGTGTGTGCTCTTCCTGGATGGAACCTAAACCCAGGGCATGTTCAGAATCTTCTGCTCTCTGATCTTTTCCAAATTCAGAGGTTTAGGAAGTTCTTATTCAGAGCCTGCACCTTTGTGCGCCATGTCCAATACCTACCAATGGGCCTTTTCTCCAAGAATGTATCCAGTCCCCTTTTGGACTGGGTTAATCTATACACCATCGTGTGGCAATGAGTTCCACAAGTCAATTCCCCACTGTGTGAAAAATAGCTTCCTTTTGTTAATTTTAAACCTACTACCTAATAGTTTATTTTTATATCCTCTAGTTCCCATACTTTGAGAGATCATATATAATAAATCCCTTTTTACTTTCTCTGCCCCATTTAATATTTTGGAGACATCTATCATGTCCCCCCTCAAGCATCTCTCTTCTAGGCTAATAAATCCTAGCCTACTTAGTATCTCCTCACATGGAACCCACTCCATAGCCCTGACCATCCATGATGATCATCCTTTTTGAGGTGTGGGGACCAGAATTGAACAACAACAACATCAACAATAATAATAGGCACAACATAGAACAATATGATGTAACATGTGCGAGAAGACTAGAACTTTGGCCCTCTTACGTATGAAAATGTTCACAAATCACTTTCAATGTTATCGATCTCACTTGAGGCAATAATCAGCAAGAAGAGATTGGAACTCCATGGTACCTAAACTGAGGATGGATGGATGGACAAGCAGCCAGAATTTGGCCAGGAAGATGGCATACCAAAATGAAGAGGAGATTAACCTGAAGTGAAGGAAACATATCAACAGGGGACTCTCTAGAAATGCCCTGAAGCATAAGAATATAAGCCAGGGCATGATGATATAGATAAGAAATAACTCAAGGGTGAATGTCTCAGTGGAACTGAAGACCAGAAAGGTTAATAAAATGAAAAAGCTGCTGAGAGCTTGACATAGATTGGAAAGCATGGGATAAATGTCAGGGTGGGAGGAAAGAGGTGAGGTGACATGGCAACTGGTGAATGGGAACTTGCAGTCCAAGAAGGGTCAGAAAGGTTGCTGGCTGCAGGTCAAGGAAGAATCAGGGAAACTGGTTCAGCACTGCAATTTCAATAAGGATGTTGGGGAGAGGAATCAAGATGCGTTAGTGCAGGAGGGGACCGCCAGCACAGAGCCTGGAGACACCAAAGATGAGAGAGAGGCCAGGTGCATTCTAGGGCAGAAGGAATCAAAAAGAAGTGGATGATGTGAACTTCAAAGAATGGGGAACAGAGAGAGCAGGGGAGTAGGACACCAAGTGTACAGTGCTGGGAGGGGGAAGGGTAAGAAGAAGGGAAAGAGAGGGCAGTGGCAGACAGGAGGGAAGAGGCAGGCCATTCAGGAATAGGGAAGAGTGATAGAGGCAAGATGTAGGAGGAAAGAGGAGGGCCCAGGGGGAAGCAATGGGGATCTGTTAGTTTATCAGGGATGAGGCCTGGGCTCCAGAGGGAGTGGGAGAAGGGAAGGAAGGGTGAGGGAAGGCACGAGATGGGAAGGACAGGGCCCAGGGCAGATCCAGTGGGGTGGTGGAGAGGGATGGGATGGGGAGGGGTGAGGGGGAGGAGGGGAAGGAGGGCAGGGATGGGATGGGGGCTGAAGAGGCACCCAGTGGAGAGGAGAAAGAGGTGGCAGCAGAGGAGAAGGCTGAGGAGGCCTGGAGGGGGTTGCTGGCACTGGATTTGGCAGTGGAGAGGAGCGAGGGCTTGTCCCCAGCATGCGTGCGCTGATGCCGGTTAAGGTGGGAGCTGCGGCTGAAGCACTTCCCGCACTCAGGGCACTTGTAGGGCTTCTCCCCAGTGTGGACGCGCTGGTGGATGGTCAGCTCTGAGCGCTGGATGAAGCTCTTCCCGCAGTCAGTGCACTGGTAGGGCTTCTCGCCCAGGTGGATGCGCTGGTGCTTGATGAGGTTGGAGCTGACACTGAAGCACTTCCCACAGACATTGCACTTGTACGGCTTCTCCCCAGTGTGCATGCGCCGATGCTTGGTCAGGTCCGACTTCTGGATGAAGCCTTTGCCACAATCAGGACACTTGTAGGGCTTCTCGCCCAGGTGCGTGCGCTGGTGTTTGATGAGGTTGGAGCGGACACTGAAGCTCTTCCCGCAGTCCCCGCACTTGTAGGGTTTCTCGCCAGTGTGCATGCGCCGGTGCTTCACCAGCGCTGAGTTCTGCCCAAAGCTCTTCCCACACTCGGGGCATGTGTAAGGCTTCTCACCGGTCTGAGTGCCTTGGTGCTTGACATTCTCTGCCCGGTAGGTGAAGCTCTTCCCGCACTCTGTGCACTTGTGGGTCCTTTCTGTTGCGGGGGGGGGCCTGGCTCGGGAGCTCCACAGGAAGCTCTTCCCACAGTCAGTGCACTTGCAGGGGCGCTCCCCAGTCAGCAGCCGACGACGCTTAGCACTGGCCAAGAAGCTCTTTCCACAGTCAGTGCACTGGCAGGGCTGCTCTGAGCCCAGGTGCACCCGCTGGTGCCGCTCCAAGTGCGAGCTCTGGGAGAAACTCTTGCCACAGTCCTCACAGCGGAAAGGCTTCTCTCCCATGTGGATACGCCGGTGTCGGTCCAAATGGGAACTCCAGGCAAAGCTCTTGCCGCAATCACTGCACTGGTAGGGCTTGCCAGCTGCATGGCTGCGCTGGTGCTGCAGCAATGAGGCGCTCAGCCCAAAGCTCTTGCCGCACTGGTCACATTTGTAGGGCTTCTCAGTGGCATGCACACGCTGGTGCTTGGCCAGTGTCGCACTCTTGTTGAAACCCCGACCGCATTCAGAACACTGGTAGGGTTTCTCTGTTCCTGTTCCTACCCCGCGCTGGGGTCTAGCACCATCTGTGCCACGGGGAGCGAAGCAGCGTCCACAGTCAGTGCACTTGCAGGCCTTCTCCCCACCTGTGTGGGTGCGACGGTGCCGGTCCAGGTGCGAGCTCCAGCTGAAGCTCTTCCCACACTCAGGGCAGGTGTACGGCTTTTCACCCGTATGGATGCGCCGGTGCCGCTCCAGGTGCGAGTTCCAGTTGAAACCTTTGCCACACTCATCACACTTGTAGGGCTTCTCCTCCAGGTGCAGCTTCTGGTGCTTGACCAGGCTGGTGCTGGTGCTGAAGCTCTTGCCACAGATGTTGCACTGGCAGGGCTTGACGCTGCCAGCATGGACACGCTGGTGCTGGATGAAGGCTGAGCCGACACTGAAGCTCTTGCCACAGTCAGCGCACTTGTACGGCTTGTCCCCAGCATGCCGGCGCTGATGAGTGATGAGGGTGGAGCTGAGCCGGAAGCATTTGCCACACTCGTTGCACTTGTAGGGCTTTTCTGTGCTGCGCAGCCGTTTGTTGAAGGAAGAGCCAAAGCCCAGGCTCTTGCCACAGTCATGGCAACGATTATGCCCCAGCAGACTCCGCTGGTGAAACTTTTTAAAGCCGCGGTGGGCAGATTTGTTCTGTTTCTTACCAGGGGGTTTCTTTGGCTGCCCTTCTGACTTGACTGGGCTCTCAGTGGACTTCACACCATCAGTACTCTGGGGGGTGCTTCCCTTGGATTTGCCCGGCAATGTCCCTTGGGCTTCCACCTTCTCAAGGTCTCTCTGCTGAGCATCTTCCTCTTCATTTTCACTCACCATCCCATCATCTGCTGGAACAACGAGAGAATCCAGTAACTCCCTGGGTCTGGGAAAGGAAACTTTGGAGAAGGGAATTGGAGAGTGTCTGTCACATATTCAAAAACCCATCAATAAGACTGAAAAATCAGGAGCTGGCTTTACCAGACTGCTCCACAGATCCCAAACCGCCCCACTGGGAATCTCCACCCACCACTTCGCCCTCTCTTAGAGACTCAGGTCTTGCTTTGGTGACCAGTAATGTGCATGGCTATAAGCGCAGATCAGATTTTTATACCCTTATTCAGGCCAAGGAGTACCTTATGTTGCAAACAATCCCATTGACTTCATATGAAATATTAATATATTTAGAGACAAAAGGAATCATTATGACCACAACTGGGCAAATAATTTGTTTTGGTTTGGTGGTTGAACTGAAAAAAACATTGCTTTGGGCTGATCTCAAATTAAAGTTTCAGTTTACTTGCTGAAATCAAATCCCAAGAAAGTTTTCATTATAGGTCAAACAAATGTTTTGTTCAATCAAAAATAGAGGGCTTTGTTTCCCTTCTGTATTTAAAAAAAAAATCACTTTAGCTTAATATGGTTCTGAAAAGTCATTTTAAAATGAAAAATCAGAGCCTTTCACCTAGAACATGTTGAAGTGAAATGTTTCAGTTTTTCAGAAAACCTTTTCCTCTTTTTGACCCATCTTTGTGATTAGTGAAACTGCATTTTTTGGCAAATGAACCATTTACTTGAAAAACTTTGCCCAGTTCTAGTTATTATGATCTAGCTTCATCCCTTCTTGAACAAAACAAGCCAAAGCAACACCCAGTTACCCCCTTGCAGGGCCCAAGAACAAATGGAGTGGGGTCTCTCAAATGCATGTTTATCAAAATCAATCCCTAAATAATATCTCCCAACAGGTCCCCATTTTGTCTTTGACTGTCCAAATTTTTTTCTTAGCAATGCATAAGATTTTATCTATGAAAGTGTAGACATTATGGAGTTGGACTAAAATAAGTCTTATTACTCCCAGGTAGCAGTCCCTCCATTGTTAAATTTACAATCAGTTTGTCTTTTTAACAGGAAAATTCTACAGGAAGGGACTGTTGTAAAAGAGACTGGAATGACAGACAATTTCCAGTCTGCTGAAATCTTCCCCTTTTTATTGTTTTCCATCCAGCCTTACTGGTGCAGTGTGATTTTGTTGTCCACAAACCTGAGACATTTTCCAAAAATTTCAAAAAGGAGCCAGTTTAGGTCTTTTCCTCTCAGTAAGTGCTTACTCAAAGCAATGAACTATTTCAGGAATCCACTAATTGTTAAAGGGTATTAACCTGAAATGTATGAAAGGAAAAGGTTTTATTTTTTTGAGTTACAAGATGGATCAAAATAAGTCTTATTAATAGGACATTGGTTGCAATCTGACATGTAAAAAAACTGTTACTTCTTCATAATAAAACACACAACGGCACAGCCGGGATTAAAACTGTTTTCTCAGTTCTAAAATAAAAACCAAACCCAGAGGCTGCTAATGCTTGAGCTGGAGAAGTTTACAGAAATATGGTATGCTTAGAAGTTGAACCCAGCCAATAGTGAGTAATATTCTCACACATATTTTGAAGTTGAAACCAGCCAATAGTGAGTAATATTCTCACACATACATATCAACCTCAATCTTGCAAACACATGCTTCCTGCTGTAATGAAGAACAGGTATAACAGTTTGCAGGGTCACGTCCACAGCTGTAACATGGCTTTCACTGAAGTTAATGGCAAAATATCACCAGTAACTTTAATGAGAATGAGACGGGAACTCAAATTGATGACAACCAAAATCATTCGTTATTGCGAGGCAGTGATTTGGTGCAAAGAGCATGTTACCTGAAGTCAGGACTCCTGTGGTCTATTTCTAGGTCTGTGACCCTGGTGCAAGTCACTTGATCTGTTTGCCCTCCCATCCTTTGTCTACTCACGCTGTCAAGGTATGTCTACGCTGGAGATGGCAATGTAGCCTAGAGACCCCTGAAAAAGCTTGGATGCTGGAAGTAATCTGCAGCAAAACTCAGCACAGACTAATTCACCATACCAAGTAGGCTAAATTAGCCTGTGCTGAGCTGTTCACTGCTCTAGCTGAACTGCTTCTGGTAATCAGGCTAAATCAGGAATGTCTATGTTACATGGCAGCATGCAGCATTGACATACCTTACATTCCCGAAGTAGAGAGCGTCTCTTACTCTGCGTATGTGCAGTTCCCAGCACATTGGGGTCTCAAACTCAGAAGTAAAGCAGATTGTGCTCTCATTACTCACCAGCGTAGAGAACCAGTTAGCCCCCAAATTAGTTGAAACGTGCCACTAACTGGCTTTGGTTTCACAGCAGCCTCAGGGATAGCTATTATCATAATTGACTAAATTGGATGTCAAACATTATCCCTACAGAGCAAAATCCACCCATTTTAAGAAAGAAGCATGTCACTGGTATGCTGCATGGGAGGGATCGCTAGGTTTTGCTGACCCCCTGCATAGGGGCAGATAAGGTTCTCAAAATGGAAAAGGAGAAGCAATCAGCACAATGACAGCCACTGCTAGGGTGTCCCATCTGCACTGCAATAAAGAAGCAGGCTGAACTGGTGAGAGAGAGAACCAGGTGCCAGCTGAGACCTCTGGCAAGGATGACACATTGTAGCTGCCATGGTTACCACTGAGCATTCACTGCCTTCTGAGAGCGCACACACCAACCACATCACTGAGCATTTGCAAATTCAATTAGGGGTGTAGTGCAAGCAGAGTTTGAGAGGCAGGATTATAAATGGCACAGAGACCAAGCTAAGCCTCCAGTACCATCCACACACAGAGGAATACTATTTTGGGGAGGCCGGGGAGATACCATGACCACCAAGGTAGTTTTCCTACTGGCTGGGAAAAACCACAAGCATGGCAGGGAGTAGTACCCTGACCGAGGTAATGCATAGTTAGCTTCTCACTTTCACTCCCAGTGGGAAGATCTTAGCTATACCCTGACTTTATGGACATGGGAGACTCCTTCCTAGCTTGCTCCTGTGGCCATATGGCTGAAGGCAAGTGAAACTCGGGGGCATCTGAACCCCAAGCCTCCGGGCTTGGGTCTGCACACAGGATGCCCGCCAAAGGACTTGGAAGAATCTGAAACCCCAAGCAGGGGTGGAGAAGCAGGACCACATACGGTTCTTGAATGACTCATGGATTTGGAATTGATTTGGCTGATTTGACTTGGGACATGAGAAATTTTCCTAAAAAAAAAAAAAATCCAAAACTATTTTGGTGAGAAGAGAAAGTAGTGGAACTAGAGAAAAAAAGTGTGACGGGGAAACAGGCTGGCCTTGAAGTTAAGGCAAAGTCCTAGCCTTTAAGAAATCTGGGATTGATTGCCACCTCTACCACACAGATGCTTTGTGTCCCTGGGCAAATTACTATATCAATTGGCCATCGCTTCCTCTTCTGTGAAAAGCAGATAATCAGCCTGTCTGAGTATTTTGTCTATTTATATTGTAAGCCGTTCAGGTCAGGGAATGTATTTGTGCGGTACCCAGCACAATGAGGCTATGATCTTGGTTAGAACTTCTAGGTGCTAGTGAGATACAAATAGATTTGAATCATGATGGATGTACTGAAAAAGCTATAGTGATAATAAAAGTCAAAGTACATACAAAATTAAGAATGGAAAATATAGCCAAAAAGGAGAAAGGCATGCTTGCATTGGCATGGATAAGGTCCAGTAAATGGAGACAAAAAATGATCCATGCTGCATCTTGCCAAAGTGAGATCAAAGGTTATGATTCGATTTAGAAGAAAAACTCACAGGAAAAAGTGTTTTGTGGGTACAGACTGGACTGAGAAGATGGACAAGGGACAGAAACCAGCAGTGTAGCTTGGGGGTGGGGAAGGGGAGGGAGTGAATGGGGCAGCTGCCCTGTGCACCAAGCTGCCTTTGCAGAGGGGTGCAAAAATAGCTGTGACTGCAGCAGTGGCTGGTTGCACCACTGCCATGGGCACTGCAGCAGACAGCATTGCACAGGGCATCACATGGCTGCTTGGGGCGCAGATCTGCCCAACAAAGCCTCTGGCAGAAAACTCCTTTGGAAGAGGGGCTTTAGTCAGGTGAGTTAGGTCAGCCAGTCACACATGCATTTCATTTTAGCGAGGGATACAGGAAAGCAAACAAGCAGCTCAGTGAGAAGGATGTGAATGCTTGTACACACCCTTCCACCAAACTTAACTATGAACAAAGGAGAAATAACAGCTTGTAGAAACACCATGTCAGATCTTCAGCTGGTGTAAACTGGCATGGAGCCATCTGTCTTCATATTCAAGTTTGGATTCAGCAGAACTATAGTGATATGTACCAGTTGGGGATCTGGCACATCAATGCCATTATTTGCAGATGTGTTTTCAGGTGAGGGAGTGTGTTCAGGCCCCACTGAAAGCTAAGAAAGAGGTATTTATGATGCTAAGGAATATTCATTTCTAGGTGAGTCATGTTACTATACTAGGTTATTTTAAGAGTTATTTCAGCCTTGAGCACTTTTGAGGAATCTGGGTGAAGAAGATGCTGTGATTCAGTGGGAAACTGTGAGAAAATTTTAGAGCATATGTGTCAGCTGAATGAAGCTACACATATTCCAAAACAAACACTTCATTTTGCATATTGATGACCTTGCAAAATGGCACACACTGCCTAGCACATATGTGAAAACATCACATACTAAAGAATAAGAAGGAACAGCTTCCCAAAAGCAGTAGCAGGGGCAAGAAAAAGTAACAAGTGTGAATAGGAAGCTGGAAAAGTTTATGAAAGGGATGATGACACCGCTGCCTGCAGTGACTCAAGGTACCCCTTCCCATCCTATATTCCTAACTCTCTGACATAGCCAAGTGTCTAGGGGTATCAAAAAAATGAGATGTTTCATGGCAATCAGCGAGAAAGCATGCAATCATGAAATTGGAAACTATTGCAATGCTTGTGCACAAAAGTGTAGAACATATGCTGCATGTTCAACCTTCACTTAAGGCACTTCTTGATTTTGCACAGCTTCATGCTACAACAGTAATGTGATTAGTAGAAACAGACTTGACGTGGATCATGTTCTTGTGCCACTGTTTTTTCAGATGCAATCAGTTTACAATTCATGATACCATTATCATGGCACCAAAGTGTACCAGATGAATTCTGAGCACTGTTATGCTGGGTGCTGTACAAACATCTAGTAAGAGACTTGCCCCCAAAAGCTTAGTTTAATACACAACACAAACATGTGCAAA
>NW_005843451.1:44224-44806 GCF_000455745.1 Alligator sinensis
AGGCAAGGACTTTGTTCCTAAGTATGCTACTCTCCATGCTGCATCTAACTACTTTATAGCGCTTTTTTTTCCTAAGTACTATCTGTGTAAACTGAGCCTGGAGTCAAAAAGTCAAGCTGTTTGGGGAGTGGGTGGGGACTGGGTGGAAAAGGGGTTGGCTCATACATTGCCAATAACAATGTTTCTATCATCAGAATTTTGTTCATAACTGAATTTAGTTTATAGTTGTTGGGGAGGGGAGGGGAGAGATAAAACAGTTGCAACTATATTGGTTCTGCAGGGCTAGCAGTGATTAAAAGCAGGGAGAACTTATTTTAGTCAGTAAAGTCAGAAGCTCCAAGCGTGACGCACCCAAGTAGCAGGGCTGTTGCAGAAGCGGACATTTTCACTTAGTAGCTCCTCAGACCTGGGCTGCATTAATGTCATGTGTTTGCATCAAGTATTTCAAATGCAGTTTCTGGAACACTAAGGGTCAGGATCCTCAGTGCATTCTGGCTTATGCTCAAGGCAGTGCAGTCCTAACTTGGCTTAACTAGTCATTAACCCAGGTTTATGACTGATCTGCATGAACGCTGCATACGC